>NT_176861.1:1569694-1666509 GCF_000188095.3 Bombus impatiens | reverse complement strand
AAAAAAAAAAAAAAAAAAAAAAAAAAAGAAAGCTAGATAACGAACAAAGAGAAAACGGAGAAATGGTGAAAGGAAGAAATAACTTCCTAGTCGACGAACGATCGATCTGCGCGTACTATGACATTAACAAGAGGAAATCTAATTCTGGGATCGATTATGACAGGCTGTAAGCTGTAAGCCTGTTGTAGTTCGCAGTTCACCTGTGTCACCAGAGTGAAAGCGGACTCTGCATATAGACGGGCCAGTCTACCGTGTTTCACCGGTAACACGATCCGTTGATGTGATTTTCCGATTTCCGTTGATGAAAAGGCCAATTACTTAAGCCATTGCAACCTTTCTAAATGTGATTCACCGCTAAATACGTTTTCTCTAATTGTTCTAATTGTTTTTATTAATTCCATCGTTCTTGTCAACGATGGTTATCTGCAAAGTAGTAAAGAAACGTTTCGCTACAAAAGTATGATAGAAGAAACACGGAGTATGAAATCGCGTTATACGAGCGAAGCTAACGGTAACGCTGGCATCGCGTAATTACACCCGCGATCGTATCGTTACTCTTCTAAATTAACAAGAAACCATCGATATGGAGAAGATGAGAGATAAGGGAATCGGAACGAGATAGATCGAATCAGATGCTACCTACACTCTCCAATTATCGACGAATCGTGCTCAGGGTAAAACTGAATCGGGAAAATTCTCGATCTCGCTAATCGAAAGGTTAATACGTGTATACCATCATTGATAAGTATCGCTTTATAATCAGATCGCGTTAACGGTAATCGAATGCTACGGAAATATGAAAATCAATGAATTAATAACTAAAAGCAATATTTGCTATACTATACGAGTAACTGCTTGTGAATTAAAATTATTTATTAAGCAGTTTCGCGTAAACCAGTAACGTACATAATTTATTCATTGGAAATACCTACATCGCTGTACGAATTAATCGTGGCGAGGTTTTTATCATTTTTGGACAAACATCTTCATCATAGCACAAATATTTTAGGAAGTGAAATAACTTGAACAGTAATTTCAAAATTGTATCCCGTATATCCTTTCGAAGATGTACACTCGGGCGTACACACGTGTCTCGGGCTTCGAGGTTCTCACGATTTTCAGGACGATCAAACATCGAACTCGATCGAGATGAAGAAGCTTTTGTCGGCGGCGATCGAATTAATTCTCGAGCGAGCAGAAACTAGCGATTTCCTCGAGCGGAACTTTCAAGATATCACATTTTATTTCCCCGATTCGCGACAGTCACAGAGGCAAACACTGGCGTCCACCGGTAATCGCATTATCGACCAGGTTTGGACCGATGCACAGACCAAACCGGTGCAACGGCGACATCATGAAGGCTAACCTGAAACTCGTTACACACTTCCATCCGAACGTATAACCGGCGTCAATTGATCCGAGGTTCGTTCCATGTGTAAACACTAAACGCTCGTTTCAGTTTCATTTCACGTGCACCACCGGACATGTACGGCGAGCTCTGCGAGAATATCCAGTCATTTCGATGATCCACTCGATGCCACGCGCGATATTTGGTCGATCGGGAATGGACCAACGCTTCTACGAAACAAACAGCCGTAGCCGAATCAAACCGTTCGTGCAACGCTCGATATCGTTACGTTTCTTCGTGCGCGTACCCTTTGTTACTCTGTGTTTGCCGATTGTTCACTTATCGATCTCCAAGATTATTTGAAAATAATTCGCGGTATCCGATGTGTAATGATGAAACACGAATGGCACGTTGATTCGAAGTAATTATTATGTCGATACTTCGCGCTTTGCTAATTGTGAAAGGAAACAGCGTTTGAGAGAGAAAGCGAAAAGCAGTGGAATTGCTGCGATGGATTCTCGAATGCAAAATAATATTTTAAATATCGATAATAAGTTGAAACATCGATGGAGATATGTAGTTCGGTATCATTCTTAATTTTAAGATTCATAAATCAAAAGTAGGGAATTGACGGTGGAAACGAGACTAGTTTTCTTTGCTTGCTTATGTAGACCGCGCACTACTTTTGTGTCTTATATAAAGGAAATTCGAAGGAAAACAGAACTCTTTGGCCGTAAAATTTTAATGAGAGCAGCATCGTCGCATATTACCCGCGCGAATTTGCAAATTACGTTTGCGCGGAAATTACGAATTTCAGCCTGCGCTCAGCCTATTGGCGTAGAAAACAGCAGGAAATCTGGTATAAGGTTTTCAATGTAATGTAAAACACACAGATTGTTTGTTTATAACGAACAGATACATAATTCCATACTTCAATAAATTTTTGTCTTTTTTACCAGTATGTCTTTCCAACTCATGTCATAATTTTTTTATCTTTTACTGATTTCCGCCCACAAGAATGTTCGATGCAGTTAAAATCCGGAGACTTTGCGGGGGCGTATGTTACACATATTGTACGATAATTCTTTCACGTTCACAATTCTTTCGCGATTCCGACCGTGTTTGACTGGAAGTTATTGTTATGTTGAAAAGAAAAATTGTTTGATAATCCGAATTTTCTAGCGTTGTCTTTTAAATTATTTTTTTAAAATATTTCAAGATTTATACGTGTCTAGAATAATATTCTACAAATACAAGCTATGAAAACGAGATTCCCAGTGCCATTTGTAGCCGTACATGCAACGTCACGGAATCATCGTTATGCTTCATAGCAGGACATAAATGTTTAATATTCGTTTCTGAATTGGCTTTGCTCCAGACATGCGATGTCCATTCGATCTAAATACATTGTATTTCCTTTCATCTGAGAACATAATTTTATCCCAGAAAGTATTATAGTATCTTCGTTCATAAATTGCTTCGTGAATTTTAAACGCCTGGCTTCATTCTTGTTAACGAATGGTTTCTTGAAATTCCACCATGGAAATCATTGCGTCACAAAATTCTGCGACATAATTTCCTCGCGAATATTCTTCCCGAAGTAGTTGGCAACCATTTGAGTAAGCTTCGTAGCCAAGATATTTGGATCCTTCTTTATTTCGCGTATAATAGCTTTTTCTTTTCTATTAGTTAGTGTCTTTGACCTGACAGTACGGTGCTTTCTTGTCACTATTACTTCGCTTTTTCGTTTTTTGATAATATAACGCATCGTAGACACACTTCCGTTTAATAATTTGGCGATCTGCTTATATGATTTTCCATCTTTGTGCAATTTTAATATCAATTCCCTTTCGAATTTCTGGTATTTTCGAACTCATTGTCGGTACGCGAATTGATATTATTCACAGCGTAACGAGAACCTCACTACACGATGTTTCCACTTCGTATACAAAAGCATTGTTTATTCGCTTAATATCTAGACGTTCGATTACTTTCCTGACCTTGTTTCTGTACGTCATTGTAACGAATGTCTCATAACATCCCACGAATGTCTCATAACATTCGACGAATGTTATCGAATTCGTCCCAAATTTTAGATATGTAATTTTGATACGTATATCTTATATTAGTTGTAATATTGTTTTAATAACGAGCGTTTGACTATTTTCTTCAGCCACTGTGATATATATATGAAAGGATATATAACGAGAAAGGAAAACAGCTGAAAACCTTAGGCGATCGTAGAACGTTCGTTCGCGTCATGACTCAAGAACTTACAATTAGAACAAACACTCTACTTTCGCACCTCTCACACTTCGAACTAAACAAATACTCTTTTCTCATACGTCCATTACTCTGCTCCAAACACCCTTAACTCGTTCGACAAAAATTTCACCACTTTCTCACAGTCGTGTTACTACAACGAAAAAGAGATCGATACTCGAGATAATACTCGATGAAACTTTCTGAATGAAAAAAAAAAATACTTTTTAATGAAAAACTGATGTGGAGAAGTAATTCCCATAAATTCGATGAAATCGTTCTTAACGAAAAATGAGTATCGAGAGATGATTCATACGAACGTAGCGACAAGATATTTAAATCCGAATTAAAATAATCAGCAAGTAAATAGAAAAATCTCATTTTTCATCCGTGTTATCCATTAGCACACTGCGGATGCTCGTGCAAATTCATGTTTCTATGAACACGACTAAAGAAACGGAGTCTAAATAAAAATTCGTTTTACAACCACTTTACTTACGTTAGTACATTTCGTATGCCTAAGCATACTAGATTTACATTTTTGCACATTTAAATTTCTCGTAAATGCATAAACATCAGCGGCCTATTTATTAATATACATTGTGTCCTACGCGAGTTTACTATCGCGATACCTGGTACGAAGTGGCATAAAATCTCTTACAAAAGCCTACCACGACAATGTATCGTGTCACCGATCTATCCACGGGATTTTTTAAGCCGGTCGTTTGCACACGTATTGCTCCCTCTCTTTTTTATGAGCAGCATTCTCGATCAGTTACACTCACGCGATGCCATTTAAACCTGTCAGCATGCCGTATGCCGGTGTATACCGTGCCTTATATCCCATGCCCTTATTTTGCCACGCTTCCTTTTTTCTTTCCTCTGTTACAAAATCGTGCAAAGTTTATGCTCGATGGAGCGCGATCCCGCGGCGTTTACGGGAAAGTCGTTTGGAAAATAACAGAACGGGGAAGGGAGCGATACGAATAAAGAATTCGCTGTGCTTTTGACGTCGTTCTTCGACGAATAGCTGCCTTTAGTTCGTGCTGACGTATAAACAACGAATCGAATCTCTGTTTCGCCACAAACCTATCAATTCTTTGTAATAAGAAGAGGTACTAATTACACCTTGCATGTCGATCGTGTCTGGTCGATGTTCCTTGAAAAAATGACTCCCTCGTGCCCCAAGTTAAACGGTAAACAGTGCACGGTTCGAGGTATCGGTCTCCAGAGGGTGATTAATTCTTTTTAGCAAATCCGTGCAACATTACACACGCTGACTTCGTTGACTTGAAAACTAGTCAGCAGAAAAAAATTACCGCTATTTCACGTAAGTGTCGCGGGATTTCTGCCTGACGTGTTGTATCATCGATCAGTCGTAAAGTGGAACTCGTACGCTTTTAAACGTCTCGCTACTTCGCAATCGTGTTCCTTCGCGCCTGGTTGTATCTACACCGATCGGAAGATACCGCCGCTTCGCGAAACAATTCAACCAGCGCATCGAGCGAACATGAGAAATATATACGTACACGGTTAAGTATCGGTAACACGTTTAGATCGTAAATCTCGAATACCATCGATTACGATTTTGCAAATTACTTCGTGGTAGCTAGTACGTACTATTTTTACCGAAGAACCGCAGCTTGCCTACTCTCCTAATTTCTTAACTTTTTCTTTTTTCGTTTATACCGGCTTTACGTCAAATACGTCGTGAACGAGCACGGGTTCATTTAATATACACGACGTCGACGTACACGCGAAAATCGAGTTCATATCGTGATAAGAGTGCCACGTGCACGGAATATCGAGACACACCGCTTCTAATCGATCCTCGAATATTACGGACACCCACTCCCGTTTAGGAGCTGTGTACGTCGAGAGTGTAATCATGATTTTACTGTAACCGCGTCTCGGAAATATGACAGCGGGGTCGCATGCATGTTTAGAAATTAATCTGCAGTGTTGGTAAGACAGAAATCTGGCTAGCTACATGTATCAATTAGTGTACCGTGCTGATGATGTCTGGTGGCTGTGTATTGCTGTTCGTGTCTCGCATGCTGTCAGAGGATATGTGTTGTTGTTGTTCTTGTTTCCCTGTCGATACCGTGCCAGTGGATGTATTGTAGGACTGCTTAGACGTTACCTCATTCATGTAGGACACTTCTGATAATGGGACGTAGTAGTAGCCCAGGAAACGATCCCACAGGAAACCCTTGCACCAAACTTCCACCAGAAGGCCCGTATTCATATCGTTCGTTTCGCTGGATAACAAACAAATGTTTATTTTACACTTTTCGCTTCTTATTTTCTCGTTTTATTATATTGGCAAAGAATCTTTCTCGCTTATGGCGATGTGTAAAAGTTTCACACAGATTTTTCACTTTATATCCCAGAAACGATATTTTAAAGAATCTTAACTAATACCACGTTTACTTGCCGTATCCTCGTGCTCTTCATACTCGATATCGATCAAAATTCTTTTCGATATCGCTTCTCGAATATAAAGCGAAAAATCTATCTGAAACTTTTGTACGTGGCTCTATAGAAAAAGTAGAAATACAACGAGTACAGACAGAAATTGAAAGGAATTTTACGATTACGCCGTTAACGACCCGATTAACTATTCTAGTTTAAACATTAGATTTAAGGGGAAACAATTCGTCGACTGATTGGAAAACTTAATTAGTTAGAACGGCAAATAGAAGATTCGCATTCGAATCACGATCCGGTGACTCGATATCGACTGATCCTCCTCTCGTTCCCTGTAGCTGTTAAAAGCAACATTCAAACTCGCGACTTTCGCGTCCACGACTCTTATTACTGTCCCTTCAGATATTGTCACGTTGACGTTAAATTCACGATTTATCACATCTTAATAGCGGAATTGTCTCGAACAGTAAACTTAAACAACGACTAAGACTATCGAATAATTTGCATTTGCTTAATCACGTTGGCCAATCGACGAATAAATGTGCCTTTATATCGAAAACCAGCAATCCAATCAGCTGATTCTTTTTGCCTCTTACATCGTTATGGATCGATAGGAAATATAAATAGACGTTTCGTAACAGCATTATTAGCGTAATCGATACGGATGCTCTAAATCGAGGGAAATTGATCGATAACATCGTCGAGATTCTTATTTTCGGTTGTTTCGTCACAGGTTAAATAAATACGATTTAAATGCAGCCCGGCCGCGTACAGAGAGGGGGGCGCCAAAGGGAAAGTAGGTTAAAGGTTCGCAACTTGGCAAGTGAGGATTTAACGGCGCCAGTAAGGATGTTTCAGAAAGCTAAGATCCAAAATTCTCCTATTTTCCACCTCCACCATTCGCAATTGTCCTCCTTATATATTTTACACGGTCGATCAATAGCGTGTTCTCCGTGTCGACCATTTCACGCGATCTGATTTTCGCGTTAACAATGTAAACCAGGCAAGAGTAATCGTTAAAAGCGTAAATCAGAATCCGACATCGTTGCGAAATTTAAACGAAAATTTAAGCGAAAGCTTTGACGAAATAGGGAAATCGATGAATCGCTGTAGAATTATTCGTTTCCATTTATTTCGATCTGCGTAGCTTGGATGCATATCGGGACAGAAATGCGAATCACGTTCATAACGTCGCATAACTTGGCATAACTTGATAGACCTCATTCGTCTTTAGAAAGCTATCCCACGACTCGTATAAACGGAAAAACGGACGCGGCTGCGTGCTTTCTTCGCGAACACCAGCCATGTCGAATCGAACGAGGGATTTTAAGACGAAAGTTCTTCCTTAGAAAAGACGCTGCTCGTCGTCGTAATTTCATTCGGAATTTCCATAACTCTTGCTCGAACATCGGTCAACTACAATGCTGCCTGTAGATAGACAGATATTTTCCTCACCTCCGTCATTTTCCCCTTTTTTTAAATTCTGATTTAATGTCGCATCAACCGCGAGATCTGTTAGCAACGCTATAAAAGAATATTTATACTATGTATCGAGTATTAAAATTACACACACTTAGTGTTAATGCGTCGATTAATTTGCTTCTCTGAGTGAGTATTAAAGGGGGTGTCCTGAATTAGAATTTTCTAAAACAACGTCTTTTTGTGATTTTTTTTTAGAAGGAAAAGAAAGAAACGAAGTTATTGAACTTCGAGGTACGGTTTTATATATATTTAACGAATACCAAACAATTTTTTTTAAAGTAAAAAACAAATATTATAACAGATTTCTAAGCCTATTTCATGGGCTGCAGTTTTCAATCGATGGGAAAGATTCACCTCGTAATTCCTGACTGAAACAAAAAACTAAAAAAGGATTAAATTATTATATATTTTTCTTCTCGATGAACTAAAAAAATTCGTCAAAAAGTTTATTTAAATAATCGTTATAGCACCTTAAAGTTTATTTTTTCTTTTTATGAAACACATTGTTTCTTTAAACTCGCCACAATTTTTTATTTCACACTATTTTCTACCTTTTGCTTTTCGTTTCTTTCTTTCCCTTCTAAAGAAAATCACAAAAAGACGCTGCTTTAGAACATACTAAATCAGGACAACCCTTTTACAAATCGTGAATTTTCTGGCCCTTTAAATTGCCTTGAAATAATAGGAAATTTAATGTATGTATATTTTTCACGTAGCCCGTACTATTTCGTGCGATTGAAAATCAAGTGAACCGTTGTTAATAATAGCTGGCCCATTCTCGTAATAGATTCTGAAAATTGAACTATCCGAATTTTCTGTTCTAATATTAACAACGTATTAGCGAATATAGCCGATTGTTTCCAATTTTACACTGTCATCTAGGAAAGTGCAATTTCAAAATAAACTTTTTCAATGAATTTATATCGTGCTCTATTTAATATCGAAAATAAAATTACATCGTGAGAACTTTCATTGAAGAATCTAACTTTCTCGCGAATAAAGTGGATGAGAAAAAAATGAAAAAGTTTGAGACAGAGAGAGAAAGAAAAAGAAAACTAGGCTAATAATAAAGAGCAAGCAGAAAATATTTGAATATTACATCCATCACCATCGTCCTCTTTTTATAAATAAGCAAATCATATCCCACATTATATTTCTCAACACCCACCTACTACTGATAATATCGGAATGATAAAGCATACCGGGAAACGACGTCGACAGAATCATTCTAAAGCGTAATTATACCATACCGTGCCGCAAAGGAACGAAGTTCGCTTTTGTCGACGTGAGAAATCGATACTCGAACGGAAAATATCATCAGGACTGAGAAAAGAGCGAAGAGAAAGCAAATAAGGATGCTAGTCCGAATGTAAATGGATCGAGCCACGAGATACAACTACCGATTAGCTAATCGTATTATCTTCAACAACAAATAGATTATTTTGTTGTACTAACTAAGCGTATATTTATTATATCAATTATGGATGTTAAGGTGAGCGAGGATTTTAGCTCTTAAAGGGATTCGATAATCGATCGCAAAAACTCCACGTTATCGAGCTCGGACACAAACTCAGTAATGAACGAGCAATGATAACGCGCACACTTCGGATCTCGTCGATTTCTTTCGACTCTTATCATTTTCATTCAACACCGACCCACTAAATATCGTTATCAGAGGCAAAAGAAGTTGGACACAGCTAGTAGATTCTCGTAAACCGACATCGTTACAAATATTGATATTCAAAGTCAATGACGGTATAGATGAATTGTATATTTTATCGTATAAAAGAAAGATATATCATTGCTAAGTTTTTTAACAAATTATTCAAATGTACTGTTGAGAATTGTGCATCTTAATTGGCGAAATAAAAGTAAAGGAACACTAAGGTTACACTTAGAATTCATATTAAAATAGTTTTAGATTTATTTAATGAACGATTTCCAGGATCTTCGTCGATATGTTCGGCACTACCACGCCGTTTTTCCCCAGAAGCGACCTGGTGTCCGTGCGGATTTCCTCCACGTTCATATAAAAGAAAAAGAAAAAAAGAAAAAAAGGATCTTCGTCGATATACATTTGCACGCGTTTCAGCACTCTCTTTGTCTCACCATCTTCCATACCAGACTGCCAACGGAACAGTTACGTTCATCTGTTTTTTGAGACACCGCGCATACACATACTTGCACACACTCATATTCACATACGTGTGTCACTACTATGCGGCCAATCTAGTCTAGCACATAAAATTATACATATATGTACATTCAATATGTACATTCAACGTGTACATTGTAATAATTACATAAAGAAGTAGCAAAGACCGCTTCTATCGATCTACCATTGATTTATACGCTTTAAGAAAATTCACGCGCTGTTATATGCACAAATCTAAATAATATCCAGACATTTACGAGCGATAGACTACAACAGATGGCGAACTTGGAACATCGGTGAACTGCAAATTCGAAATTGAAACGGTCCGTCCCTTTCGTCCGTTTCATCCCTATGCTTTTATCTATTCGAAGGGGGAAATCGTGGAAAACATTGGATACCGAGGGACGATATTCACCGGGGTTCTATCGTAAATTCAGCAGACCTACCGACCTTTCTTCTTAATAAATACGTTCGCAGACATGTACTTACAAAAGAAAATCTTGCTCCCAGCATGGATTGGCCCCTTTCACCGTGACTGTCGTCGACTTCACATTCTGCAGCTTCAGTGTTACGTAGGAGTTGAATTGTTCCGCTGAAATCGTGGTTGATCGAATCTGAATCGGGTCCGAGAAAATTCAAGCGGTTTGTTTTCCCTTGAACGAGCGGGGCGCAACGATCACGGCCAGGCCAGGGTTATGCGATTTCGATTGATCGTGCAGAGAAAGAAACACAATGCAGCTCGTAAAAGAAATCTGTCTCGCAGGAAATGGAAATGTTGACGTTGATAAATAGACAAGGGCCAGCCGCAGAGAGGAACGGCCGGCATCAAGGTATCGCGTCGCGCCGACCAAAAATTATTTACGATCGGATAAACTGGGATTTATTCCGTCCATCCAATAAATTAAATTTCGCTCGAACAAGCTACGTTACGCTTTACCGTCGCGTCCTGGAACGTCGACTAGCGTAGGTCGAAGCAGTACGTCGAGATAAAAAATTAATTATTGAAATTCTCCAGCGGGCATCTTGATACGAACGGAATGTACACGACGCGTGTATAAATGTTTAGGATTGATTGTTTCTGGAGAATCTCCTCTAAATTGTTTAATCGCGTTTGTGCATTTATATTGGGTTGGCTACTAAGGGATTGCAGATTTTGTCAATACCAGCTGATGACAAAATCCGCAATCACTTAGTTGTCAACCCAATATTTGATTAAGCGCGTATGAAAGTTTGCTTTCTGACAAGGAATAATGTTGCTGTTTCGGAAGCTTAATTTTGTATTAATCTAAGTGTAAAAGGTCCGAGATACATAGTTCGAGACACTTTCATCGAAAGGAAGGAACGAAATTGGCCGAGTTGTTCGCTAATCGTCCGTTCATTCCCTTGTATCCGTTCTTGCTCGTTAATATCAAAAGATCCGACGCTTGATTAGAGAAACGGTCACGAAATTACATTCTTTTCGCATCCTCTGAGCATGCCAGATAGAGAACGGATTCGCGAGTGCTTTAATTAAAAAAAATCTTTTAATTACCGCAACTGGACGTCGCGCGTTTATATTTCAAACACGAGCGCGCGACTGGAAAAATAATAAAATATTTCCGCGCCGGCGAGGACTTTTATCCAGTCGGGAAACGAAAAATCGCAGTTAGCTTCGTAACGAATATCCGAAACATCGTTATATTTCTGTCGCGTACCTTCTCGTCATGGGACAATTAAAGCGTCATTTATGGAAATTACCGAAACACTTTCAAGTGTTTCGTTTCAAGATTCGTGAAAATGTTCAACAGGCACTCAACACAAACAATTTTTACGCACGTATCGTGTGCGTCATATGAAAGTTTCTAAAATTCATTAACGCTATAAGGAGAGCGACTATGGTAATTATATTATATCGATAAAATTGTATATGTATGAAGCTTACAAAACATCTATTACGAACATACGTTTACTAGAAGATTAGTACACAACACGAATATCTTAAAATATGAAAATCACTAAAGAAGAATATAAGTCAGATCATTTTACATTTTATCCGAAAAATATTGTATAAGAAATTAAGTACTCTGGAAGCCTCGAAAAAATTACTCGAAGGAATTTATTATCGAAAAAGACGCGCGATTTTTCAAAAAAAAAAAAAAAAATTCACGAAGTTATAGATGGCAAAAGGTTTAACTTCGCTTAAATCCTTTTTAACTCCCGCTACGATTTTTTCGAATGATCTAATACTTTCGTGAGTTACTTTACATATAATTAAATAAAGACAAACGATTATCCTTCGTGACGAGGTTTTCTCGATAAGCTGTCAAAGCTTAACCCGTCTAACAACCCATGGCGACTGCAAACATCCGTAAGTCGATGTCGAATCGATAAGAAAAGATCAGAGGCACGCAGATACATAGAATCGTAACATTCTCTCGAAGGAAGCCCGATCGTTTCTCAATTTACCAAAGATACTGATAGTCTTTCGACCCATCTGCGTGCCTGGAAAACGGCGCAGACGAACCGTAAAGCTCTATAAGCTTCCGACTCCGTCGTCTATGCACGAGTATATATTCCGGCTGCAAGCTCTCGATAACTCGTGAAAAAAATCCGTTTTACGATATTCGATGCGTGTTTCAACTACACTGACTAGATATTTTGCTACTACGTGCAACGAAATTGTTCCTGCCGACTGAAGTTTGTATCACAGTGATCGAATCAACGAAGCCACGCATGGATCGATACTTAGAATAGACGAATTAATTGGTCCAAAAACGCTCGAGATTTAATTATTATTATCGAGAATTAAAAATTATACGACCGTGTAGAAAAAAAATGAACGAACTGAAAGACAATGTGATAAACGAGGTAATATATGGATCGTCTAGATAAAAAATTGAAATTATTATCAAAATAATTGAAACATTCTATTAATTTCTATTAATTAATTGATAGAATGAAAAATTTCTTCGAATGGTGAGATTACGTATAGAGATACAGAGAAATAGATGGAATTTCGATGTCGATCTGCAATTCCCTTGCTTACGATACTGCTTGTGTAGCAATATATTTTTATTGATTCATAAAGCGAGACAATTTCCATTATCGATGAATATTTAATTACGGTTAATGTAATTGCCGTAAAACGAGTTATTAATAACAACAACGGAGGCTGTCGTTTAAGTGGGACACAGGAGCGCAAGCCTGAACCGTTTTGCATAATTGAAATTCTTGTTGGTGTCTTATTTCATCTGAAATGATCGCATTTCCAGCGATACACTAGGAAGAACGTTTCACTCTGATTTGCATGATATATTACCTGTTATCAGAATCTTCTAAACAATTCCTCGTTCACGTGTTCGTACATCGAAGTGAACGCGAGGTTACTTCGATACAAAAAGCTCTTGCATTCGTTTATTTAAGTACGTGCATACATTAGCGATATTAGCATAGCTTCAGGTCGTTCTCATCGCTGTAGCCGGATTTGCCCGGCTATTTAAAAATTCAATCGACGACTTTAATATTCAATAACTAGAATCAAATTTTCAAACTAACTAAAATTAACTAAAGTTATATATATACGAATCGACATTAACTATTTGGCGATATTAATAGTGGAAATGTACAAAATAGCCGACCTGAAGGAGAACTCGGAGCTCGTAAGAGCTGAGAAGTAAATTTAGCGAGTTTAGTCAATGGCAAGATGAACATAAAAAGATTTTCTTGGAATCTCGAAGTCTGATGTCAAACCATTCAGATAAAAGAAACAAGATTCGAATGGCTGTAGATTCGCGCAAATGTGTTTAAAGATATTGGATAAAGACAGGAATCTACAAAACGAGACACGGATAACTTCTTCGTTGAGATATAAGATGTGCTATATAGATAATTGTAAATTCACAAGATATACAATAAGCAATTAAAGTGTGTAATAAATGAATTATAGAAATTCTAAGGATTTACAGCTCACGAAGTACCAAGATTCACTTAGCTGGAGAATCTGTTTAACGCTGCAAGCCATATACGCTACTTATCGCCTGATGCTCTCGTATTAGTGATTATACGACACCATAGACTACAGAGCGTCTATCGTTTAAAGTCGTTCAAAGTTCAATCTGTTGGCCCTACTTGCCACACGATGCCGGAATCCACTTACTCCAGGAAACCACATAGTATCGCGTACCGCTTGACTCAAAAATGTCCACCTAACACCAGGAACCGTATAGTGCCAGGATTTACTTATACAACGAGATTATCAAAACATCTTGGTTTTACAGGTAACTTCCGTAAGGCCCATTTATCGTCTATGGCAGCGATCACGAGTCTTAGGATCAATTTGGACCCAGAGCCTCATTTAAGTATGTGACTGTTCGAATTCAGAATTATTATCGCTTTAGAGATCCTCAGAGCTGGCAGAAGCAAATTCTGCGACAAAGTTATTTATGGAATCGAAATTTTTGGCGCTAGGTGAGCTCTCAGGTCAAGTGAATTCTATAACCAAACGAATTCTACCACGAACTTGCAAGAATCATTAAACAGATTGCAAAAACCAGCAGCCTCGAAAAGCTACATAGTTCCAAAAATATAAAAATCTTAGTTAAACGAACTCTATGGCTAAAAATGGACCTTTCGTGTGACTGAACCCTGGAATTAAGCGGTTCTTCGGATTAAGAGAACTCTTGCGGCAATAGGACTGCGGAATCGGGTGGTCCCTTGGGATACAGAAACCTTGGCTCCAAGTTACTCGTGGAATGTCAAGTGAATTCTGATAGTAAAGGTTCAGATATGTACATCTGTGTTTCTGAAATCTTGGTAACTTTGTTATTGCCATGTTGTTTAAGCTAAATTATGCTAGAGCCTCAGCAAACAATATATCATGAAAATATAAATGAGTTTATGTAACAGAATCGTTGTTATGTCTCGTCAGAAGTGTGTGAAACAAAATAAACTGACAATCGACGCAGTACCTGTCTAACGATAGAAATTGGTCACACAAATGCTGAAACAATGTTTTTCCTACGATTTTATGAACAACAAATCAAGAGCTTTTCACACTGAAACGTTAACTCTGATAACACTCCGTGCAGGCCTCTCTTGCGCAATTTAATTTACCAACTAATAATATTAGAAAATTAACAATTAGTAACTTGAGACTTTGATAATTTTATAACTTTAAGCGATTTGCAAGTTAACTGTAAAATTTACTTTTAGAATTTTATACGTTTTATTATCAACCTTGTTACTGTTGTGCAAGACAATTCATCGTGACCTGTACAATTTTTCCAATAGTAATAATCCAATTTTGCAAGAGAACTCCACAATTAAAATTATCTATAAACGTTGCGTTTCTATACACAACATTATCTACATGAAAAACAATGATTCTACTAGTCTCAGGCTATATGCGGTAATACACGTAACCCAACGTAAAAAGACGCGCGATATGAATGCGAAGTTACTCAAAGTCTCGAGGCTTTTGCCTATAACTAGCGAGAGAATGCTATGAAACACGAGAGCCGGTAAACTGGCTAGACGTAACAGGAAATTACTACGATTTGAAAAGTTTAAACGCATTAACAGCATATATGTGCAAAGATCGCTGTTGTTCCTGGAAATTGTCTCGCTTTAAATAACGCCGCGACACGACAAAAATCACGATCATTTATGACTAGCAATAAGATGGTCGCTTTAAAATAAAGAATAAATTCTACGCCCGGTATAAACCGTTTCACTGTGATATCGCGAATTCGTGACATTCTCAAACAGAAAATGGAACGATTTAGGACGATGAATAACAAATTTTTGCATATTTCCAATGTCGTTCTCGAGTATTTTCAGCAAATCGCGTAACACCAAGAAATCCTTTATGATACACATCTCTATCGTTAACGATTCTAATAATTCGTTCGAAACGTTTCCCCGCAACATTAGGTTTGTCGCGAACCGAGTAGTTTTTTGCGAACAAACGATACTAATGAACGAATGCAGCTATCGCAGAAATATCAAGGACACGTTCCTTCACGAAACACGTAGAGAGCGATTTAAGTTTTCGATCTAAGTAGAACTAAGTCGGTCGGTAGTTACGAGGCATCTGATCGTTTAATGTAACTGGAGTGTTCGCGAGGATTGGAGCATAGCTTATTTGCATGTTCGAAAACAAACTGAGGCAAATATCGGTAAAAATAAAAGGGAAGATTTCGAGAAATTGGCAGTCGCGTAACGTCGCGTTGTCGCGAAGGATCTGCACGCCGGTACCGCGGAAAAATTATTTCGGCATGAACAGAACATCGCGATATTCCGGTTGAGGAATCGCATAACCTTTAGCTTGGAACCGTTCCAATCAGAGTGCAACAAATTTTGCTCGAACCTTAAAACTAGAGCGTGAGTAAAGACTTCATTTCGCGAATAGTATCGCTTCTATCTCAATTTTCGAAACAATCGTCCCACGGTGAACGTTGATCGCTTGTAATTTGCATGTGCAGGTACCTATTTGCGCCACGCTCGTGCAAGTCTTTAAGGCTGATTTTAGAACAACTTCAAGTTTGGATCCCAATTAGACTCTTCTTCCCGTTTTCATAGGATACAAACCTTCCTCGCAGACGAACCGCGCCTTCTTCACTGCAACAGAAAACGAGAAAATAGGTCATAAATCAAAGGTACCGATTGATTCCGAATGATTGTTTACGCGATACCGGTAAAAGATAATATTAACAGTTCTCGTGGGTCGCTTAATTTCGCTAAATCAACGTATCAACTGTGTGAGCGTGCGAGCATGTGCATAAATGGAATTAAAGCACGCTGGTTCGATTAAAAGCATACGTAAATATGCACGCAGCTGGACGTTCGGAATAATTAAAACGAAAGTAGGTTATTCCACTTATTTGTCTTAACGTAAGCGAGTCAATGGTTAATTTCATTCTACCCTAAGGCCAAGATCATTCGACGAAGATAGGAAACGACACTCCTTGAAAACAGTACATATACGTTTCTACGAGGACTTTTGTGTCATTTTATGATCATTTCGAATTCATTGCCTACCAATTTTTTTACCCATGCTTAATTAATGTATTAAATTAAATAATAATTAATTTAGCTTAGAAAAGAACATCGTTGTTACTCTACATTATCGTAAAATACTGATCATACAAACAATTTTATTATAACTAAACTTATAGTAGAAGAAGATGTCGTAGAATCAATGTAATAACTCGGGAAGTATCTAATCCTCTTTTACGCGCAGAATCATCAGTAATTACAAGACTGACTCTCATCGAATTCGAAGCAGATATTTATCTTCTTACCGTAACGTCAAATCGAATTGCATACTTCTTTTTTCGAATCACAGAATATGTCCACTCCGACAAGTTCGTGCATAAAAAGAACAGAGTAGAGCTGGTCATCAGTCGATACGTCGAACCACTAAGATTTCATCAAATTATACTTTTTGTCGTGACAAATTAATATAATATGAATTTATGTTCGACGACTATTTAATTTGTAGGACAAACGATACTAAATATACGAAATCTTCAGAACTCTATTCTTCAAATTAATCCTGCATTTATACTTTCTAACTGAAACGCTGGAACGCCATTGCATCTTTGGATCTTCGATTCCATGGAAACCCGTTGGAAAGCTCGGCTTGGTCACAAAAATAGGCAGCCACTTTTAAATGCATCCCGAAGACACATATACACGGAAATTGAAGCCGGTGGCTGGTGAATTCGATTTCGACGTTCCACGATTTTCCATTGAGCATCCGCTATCTATGAATAAATCAATTCGCCGCAATTCACGTGTGACACTTCAACGACAATGAGCCTGCCTTGAAACGGCTTCCATATATGCATTTACCGAACGCGTAGACAGATAGGGCTGTGCACACTTGTACAATTGCACACACGCACGTCCAAACGTTATTAGATCTGACTATTCGAAAACGAGAAGAGAATTCAATTTCTTCCGGAGAAAAGCGTCGGTAATGATATTATAAAACTCGTATTTGACCGATTGATCTTACATCGAACGGTTGAAAGAGAAGCAGCGTTGTCCGACTAACTGGCTGATGACGTCGTGTGGAAATGATCGAAAGATTCATGATGAAAATAATATGCGGTTTATAACAGAGTAACAGTGTGTTTGTGAAAGTATGAATATTGAAATATACAATGGTGAGTTTATTCGATCAATACAATTCAGTTGTATATGTAATTGTTTTTATTATTGAGAGATGAACAATGAAACGCATTTTGTATATCACATTGCAGAAGAGAGAAAGAAAAAAATATGAAAAAGAAATTTATATAAAATATGAACATTGATATCTATTTACGACGATATCAAAGATGACGTTTGAAAATATTACACTAAATATTATCGTATTCAAACTAATTACATGTAATTGATTATAAGAAAAATTCTATTCTCATCTTTGCAATAATATATCTAGACTTTATGTCACCTATGCGTTATGTGATATATGTAGACTTTAAAAATACGTTTCTTACACGTATCTTGAAACGTTGTAAGTATGGATAAAAGAGTTTGTAAATTTGTATAGTATATTGAGTATTAATCAAGAATTATATTAAATTGATTGTATATTATTTAAAATACGATGAATCGTGTAATACATAACTAGATATAACAAGAACAATAAATTTAGGCTCACAAAAACAGCTATCGTTCCAGATTATATAATCAATCTTATCCAACAACCAATTCTAACAAATACAGTTTCACTGGATCGTAAAAGTTTCCTGCAGATGTTTGAGTGCTTTGTACTTCGACATCAAAGCTATCAAAATTACTTTTTTACGTAGCAGCGCATTCTATTATAGCATTTAAATCGGCACTCAGAATACAGCGGAGACAATACCGTGGAAGACTTATTATCATGCTTCTTGGAATCTCAAAAATAATTAATTCTCTACGTCATAACGAGCTTCAGAAAAGGAATTTCCTTGTTCGAGTAGATATTTGAGTACCGTTCGCTCGAATGCGATAATTGCTGCTGAGTTTCTGCTCCTCTGCTGTTTTTAGTATGCATAGAATTGGCTGCTGGTGTGTGATATACTTTTTATTTCACGTTACTTTTTTCCATGATATGTATATATATTGCTGTTAATTATAGAACTGGTATTTGACGATTAATGGATCTCAATTTCGAATATCGTTATATTATGGCAACACATATACTTTTCCTTTTAGTTGAAAATTAATTATACATATATTTTCTCAGAATTACCCAGTCGATAATATAATGGCCAATTACTATTTATAATTCATTTACGACACTATCAATGTTGATTTATGGCGAAAGTGATCTCTGATTGAACTCTAAAGAACACCTACACAAAAGCCTACGCTCTATACTAACATCGATGTTATCTAGGCACATATATAGTTTCGTGTTCTTCTCACTAGCAACATTGTATGCATACCACATACAGTAGGCGTAAAACTTCGAATTCCTGGCTTCTCTACCTACCTGTTGAAAATTAGCTACAAATAAGATAGAAAGCTAAAACGTAATAGTCGCCGAACAACACAGCCAACTCTTGCTTTAAGATTATCGAGATTATATTACGTGTACTATACTTGAAACAACTAACTTTACAAACTGAATCTTTAACTACCACGCTTGACGTTCAATCATGGTGACATCGCTCCACCTTTCGAATCGATCCATAAAAATCTAATATTTTAAGTTAGATATCGTGTTGCTGTATATGTGTTGGTCATCGAAATGATATTTCAAACAAATTCTACGGTACAAATAATGTGTTTTTGATGGAAATACGTAAATTAGAGTTTCGACTGGAAACCCGTAGAACTGAACACGAGAACACAGCGTTGCATCGATAGGAAGCTATTTCTACATTGTTGTTTCACCGTACAACATATTGAACAGTAGCAGCACCGCGCCGCGCCACCCCGATTGGACTTAATCAGATTCAGAGAGACGTCTAAATCAAACAATTCAGGTATTATTCACGCGTAGATTATAATATCGATTGGAATTACACCCGATTGTTATGGACTAAAAACACCGTATATGCGAAGTTTCTAACTCTTTCATTACCTATCGTCGATATAAACGGAGTTAAACTCAAAATTAAAAACCGGGGATCTTTTATTACGAATAATAAAGCTACTTGAATTTAGAGTCCACTAGAGTGTCATAAATTATAAGCAATATCTTTTAAATTTCGTTTAAAAGAAGACATCAATGATTTACTCCACGATATGAAGAGTCGAAAAGTAACTTTTGGGAAGATTATTGAGCTGACATGGAATTCATTTTCCTGACACGGATTAAGTACTAAATGGCACATATAATTATAAAAAAAACCTAGAATAAATATATAATTCATTGACCTTTTTAATATAATCGTCCTTGCACAATCCCTCTAAACATTTCATCAATGATGGTGGAAACATTTGTGGTAATCGAACAATGCACTTTGTATACATAGCGTGCCTCTCTTTTATCTTCTAATCTTTATTTCGTGGATTATTATTTCTAAATGAAATCTTCTCGCTCCTTCCCCCCTCCCCCCTATCAAATACAATAAAACAGATGAATGAAAGATCGAGTGTTTGCAAACTTCTCGAATGTAAATAAGGATTCAAGTATATAGATAACGTTGTACCGACGCTAATCTTTTTTTAACGGTCCTAATGAAAAGGTCACGAAGTGACCCGTATACGTATCCTGACTCGCGCAAGCTTATGAGGCTGACGTGCCGTGGGTTCGTGCTCCTTTCCGTAAGTGTGCGTGCTCATCGGCGAACAGAGGCAAGATTTTAACGAACCAACGGAGATTTAAAGCAATGACCTGTACTAATAAATGCCAGACAATGAGCTGGAACCTATACGAACGAATAACTGGCCTAAGGTTAACTGCAAGACACAAGAATGGCTTCACCAAAGTTGCTGTAGTACACACGCAAGCGTCGTTAGTCGCGTACACAGCCACGCGACGTGTAATCCGAACTGTCCGTAGGACGATAATCAGCCGCATTTATTCTGTCATGCGAAAAAGTGTTCTTGTTAACGCTTCGCGAGCAGGGAATGGATTCTTCTACCATTCCAGGGGTGAAA
Source organism: Bombus impatiens (assembly GCF_000188095.3). NCBI lineage: Eukaryota > Metazoa > Arthropoda > Insecta > Hymenoptera > Apidae > Bombus > Bombus impatiens. Next base: position 1,645,747 of record NT_176861.1, on the reverse strand, counting down.
AAGCTCGCTACCCAGAAACATCGATTGCGCGATTGTTTCGGTGTGTATAAATATCTGCAAATCTGTCCTAGAAATATCAAAATAGAAATACGATGAGTCTCATCGTTGTTGTTTGTTTTTCCTATTTGCGGTGTATATGTAGGTGTATCGAGGTCCATCTTTGAGCAAATAAGTTGAGAAATTGTATTCACACAAGTAGTTGTAACAAACATCTAAATTGTATCCGTTTACGTTAAGTTTCAAATACAATTTCTACTATATTTAAAATTTTCATGCAAGCCTAATCTAACTTTCTCGTTTACTCCTAGAGAACAAAAGGAGCTACAGAAAGTCCTGTATTCAGTTCACTTGACCGATATTTACGATATTTATTGGACATTTAAAAGCGTAAACATTTACAGAAAACATACGATAAACGTTAAACGCGATCCCATTGAATACCGAGACTTATTAACATTGTAAATGCGTGGCTGCTCAGTATTTTTGTAACCTCTGCAAAATATAATACTTGTATTTAAATATCTCGTCTTTTTTATATACATATATTTTCAGATCCGGTTCCAATTTTATCAATATAATTATGCCAATTCAGTCTCCTATAACGCAAACGATACATTCACAGAAAATGTCTACAAATATTTAAATACCTTCATAAGCTTCTGTATATTTCATCTTACAAGTCGTTTTTTAAAAACACCCAGTATATTATACGGAGTGGTTGGTAACTGGTGGTACAAGCGGAAAGGGTGTGATTCTACGCGAAAAAAGAAGTCGAAAATATAGAATAAAAATTTTTTTTAAATTTTTTTTTAATTTTTCCATCGAGACAACGATCTACAGTGAGATCCGTTATAACGTACCGCACGCGTACCGAGCGAAAATTCAAAGTCGATTTTCTCGAAAACAAAGCCTCAAACGAAAAATTTTTATTCTATATTTTCGACTTCTTTTTTCGCGTAGAATCACACCCTTTCCGCTTGTACCACCAGTTACCAACCACTCCGTATAATATACTGGGTGTTTTTAAAAAACGACTTGTAAGATGAAATATACAGAAGCTTATGAAGGTATTTAAATATTTGTAGACATTTTCTGTGAATGTATCGTTTGCGTTATAGGAGACTGAATTGGCATAATTATATTGATAAAATTGGAACCGGATCTGAAAATATATGTATATAAAAAAGACGAGATATTTAAATACAAGTATTATATTTTGCAGAGGTTACAAAAATACTGAGCAGCCACGCATTTACAATGTTAATAAGTCTCGGTATTCAATGGGATCGCGTTTAACGTTTATCGTATGTTTTCTGTAAATGTTTACGCTTTTAAATGTCCAATAAATATCGTAAATATCGGTCAAGTGAACTGAATACAGGACTTTCTGTAGCTCCTTTTGTTCTCTAGGAGTAAACGAGAAAGTTAGATTAGGCTTGCATGAAAATTTTAAATATAGTAGAAATTGTATTTGAAACTTAACGTAAACGGATACAATTTAGATGTTTGTTACAACTACTTGTGTGAATACAATTTCTCAACTTATTTGCTCAAAGATGGACCTCGATACACCTACATATACACCGCAAATAGGAAAAACAAACAACAACGATGAGACTCATCGTATTTCTATTTTGATATTTCTAGGACAGATTTGCAGATATTTTGTGACACAAAGTAATTATTATATCTCTATAAATAATCGTTTACCAAACCCTTTGATATCTCATTTACACCAACTCCCGCTTACTTTTGACAGCAACCTGCATATGGAGAAGATCGTAACTTTGAAAGATGGAAGCCGTTTGATAAGAAAATTTCTTCTGTAGCGATAGAACGATCGAAACAGGTGCAGTTGCGGTTTCACACGGTTCATTAATGTAACGTCATACACACATTTTAGCAAAAAGATTTGAATCAGGGAAGAATCTTGATACTAATTTTTCCACGTTAACACAATTGTCAGGAGAAGTTACACGTAATATTCTCTTTAGCTAACGTAACAGGTCAAATGGGACGCACGAAAGTGTTACGATTCCGGGAAATCATAATTTCCCAAGCGCATGAAAGCACGGAGTTGACGATGGAGGTTCCATTCGGCTCGTATCGATTCGTTTCTAGTATTAAATTTTTTAACGTTAAACATGTATGCAGAGGCCGTTTCAGGAAAGAACGCACGCACGTAAAGCGACAAAGAGAAAAAAAGGTTAGCATATTCGCTTAAGCGCAAATTAACTACGTTTTATTTCGCTAGTTTCGTAATTTGCCCTGCATTGTTGATGTTCCGTTTTCTTCTCTCATTTCTTTTTTTCTTTTTTTTTTTTCGTTCCAAAGTTTAGCGAAAAACATACGGGTTTTCAGCCCATCAATAATTCAACAGCTTACGGTTAACTGATACCAAACGTATGAGTGAAACGAAAACAATATCGATTTAAAAGCGGAAAATATAAACGAAATATCGTTGCGTTAGCTATTACAGTGCATGAAAATTCATACATATTGCGGAAATCTTGGTAAAGCAACAGCGATGACCTCGCGGGAAAATAATAATTTAAAACAGTCGGTGCATACTCGAGCTACTGTCACGACTACGCATTCAAAGTTCGTGACCAGCGGACACCGGCTACAACCAACAGGTGCATATCACTTAATTATCTTTTCTTTCCAAATTAATTACTTTGGACCACTTAAAAATACCGTCCTTCCCCGTACACGATGTCATTTGATATCTACACAGGTTGGCGTCTAGCCAGATGCGATTGAAATCCAATATGCAATACCAAAAGCACGAAAAAAAAGTCCGGTTAGTACTAAACCGAGTCTGAAATCACGAAATCGGACAGAATCGCTACGCAAATCAAACGATACTTAAATATTCATACGTAATTTCAGAATTATTTATAGAAGAAATGTAACTAGTGGGAACGTATTTAATACCCTGGCACTGTAATATCAAAGAAACGGTACGGAAGTGAAATAAAATGCAAATATTCTAATAGGAGAATTTTAATCAAAAATTTTTAATCAAAGTATTTCGGAGTGTCGCGAAGTTTGTCTGGGTTCAAATTCATATTATTATATTCTTCGGTTCTTTGTTTCTAGAGTTTTAAGCTTGATAGTCCAGTCTCTTCGCAGATATAAATAACAAATAATATAAAAAATTAATTGAACCAGAAAACTGAAAGAGTAATGGAAATCGACGTACGAGTGACTATCGTAGATTTTTAACGTACACCTGTTACTTTTATCGTGAAATGTATCATTATCAGATAGAACTAATATATATATGTCAGCCACGAATGATCATGACATGCACAAAGAGCACTCTCTTTAATCGAGGACGTGGATTATTATTCTTGGACAAATTAGAAATTGCCGAGTTGGTTAATTGTGGGAGTTCATTTGCAAAGATTGATGGAGTTTTTGTTTACAAATCGTATCTTCATACATACTCTGTGTGGGTAAAGCAAAGTTTGTAAGTAGACTTGTTTGCTTATGCTAGATTGGATGACTTCCAGAGCATTGACCAGTCTGCCCAACGGAGAAAACAATAGCATAGTGAAACGGGAGAACCCATTCAGAACTGTGGACTTGGTTTAATTCATGATTAGTAAAATAGTGTCGACTATGAATAATCAATTCCATTAATAGAAACTCGAATGCGGTAAAGTCTAAAATAAATGAAGTACCTTAGTAGCTTTATACACCAAACTCGCTATTCTATTTTAAAATCATTCTATGTTATACATCTTTGATCTAATTCGGTATTTTATTAAATTTGATTATAACAAATCGAACATTCGATTTAACCTTCACCTCCGCCTCTTGCTATAAAGAAATATCGACACCTGATTGCATTGTTATGTCATTCTTTTATCTACACACCTTTCATAAATATTCGTTTGTTATTCGAAATAACAGAGATATTTGAAATAAAAAAACATCGATGGAACACCTCGTATGTTTATGCCCACGGTACTTGACAGATTGAGTATTTAAAATATATATTCCAGCGAACCAACGAAAGAGATATCACAAGAGCTGTTGGTTCACATTCCTTTCTTTCATTCTTCCTCTTTCCTTTCTTTCTTTTATTTTTTTTTTTTTTTTTTCTTTTAAAGTTGCTCGTCACTTTGATGTAAAGTTCTGTATAAAAACTATAGCCGACCCGTCAAAGAAGCTTAGCCACCGTCTAGTTTCTAGAAAGCTGGTACGAGAGTAACGTAGACAAAGCGAAAGTGTTGCCGAAACGTCATAAACTAAAATGCACGACGGTTCTAGGTTGGCACGAAGGAGGTAAGAGAAGGATAGCGGCGGAGAGAGAGTAAATGATGCTCGAGAAGCGACAAAATTCTATGGAAAATGTGCGCGAAGCTATATACTATCGCTTCGCGTACGAAGTTGCGCGTGATGTCTTTTACCTTCGAACAACTCGAGACAATAGGCTTCTACGTATGAATACCAGACGAGAAGTTCTTGTCGATGTTCTCGTCGACATTGTGCCGCACTCGCGTGTTCCATTGTATCCGTTCTTCAGCGAGCACACGTGCGAAGGCTGCTCGTGTGTGCGCGCACCTGTACCAAGTTAATGGGATACTTTCAACCCCATACTTTTTCCCCGTGTCGCGCGTCTCAATGCTGCGAAAACGCAACGCTCGTGAACGATGAAAACGCGCTGGGTCGACGATGAGAGGCCACGGTATAACCCGGCTGTTATTTATAACTCAGTTATATTAAAGATAATATTTACGTGACGTGTAAATCCGATACGTTATCGCGGCTTATCACAGGATCGTGAAAGATTCACGGATGGGATGATGTCTCTGCGTCGAAACTAACCCCGTCACATCGTATCAGCTCGGTTGAAAATGTTGAACCGTGTTCGTCGAGGATCTGCATCATGGCGAGAATAAACCCCGGGAATAAGCATTCAACCTGGCGAACGATGAGAAGACGATGTTGTGTCTGGAATGCCGTCTTTATTCTCGCAAACAAATTTTGAATTCATACGCTGAAATCGTTTCGATCCATAAAAGATGCTACGTGATTATATTTCTGTACAAGGAGAACATATCAACCGTTGAGCAGGACATTGTGACGAATAAGAGTTAACGTATCTTGGCATACTTTTTGTTGATATTTTGTGTATTGGATTAAGATTCGCCTATCGGGTAATGAGAATAATATGATGCGTGGTTGGAAGAAGTATCTGATAGGGGAGACAGGCACTTTTTGCTCCATCCCAGCGAATTATCGTCAAGGGAGAGACAAACACGATACGGTATTTTATCGATTTCATCGCGTAATTGTACAATAAACACGTTTTCCTCGTATCTTTCGCTGCCAGGATACTACTCATACATACAACATAAAATGAAATTTACTAATAATATCGATTCTCAAGAGTGTGAAGAATAACACTCGTCGTTTTCACGTGTAAAAATCCTAACGTATATACGCTTGTAGACTTAAAATATAGAAATACAATTCAAGAGAAATAAATAAAACCAAGTAAGGAAAAATATAAATCTTTTTGAAACTCGTCGTCTTCCCGACTCTTAAGAAGGGTACGTGTGCTCGTTCAAAATGGTCGGGTAGTTTTCAAAAACCTGTACGCAGAGTTGAACGGCTTTCCTCTTGCAAAGGAATTCTTCTTCGAATGTCTGCTGAACTGTCGTCTTTTCTCTCTCTCTCTCTCTCACTCTCACACTCTGGCCGACAATAAAAGACTCACGGAACGTCTCTGTAGAAACATTCCATACTTTTGCTATCTGGTTTCTATTTCAATAGAAATGTTATTCGCGCGTTCTCTCCGATAAGTAAAGCCGGCCGAAGGTATGGAATAAACGTGGAAACGTCTGGCATTTTGAAACGAGGCTACGGGCTACGGCTACCATGTTCATTACAAAGAGCTGGATGCAAGGAAGAAAAAGGGATTCACGAATGGAATGAGAACGACGAAAGGGAGGAAGAATCATCTGGCAAAGACTCCTTATTAGATGTCTGCAATACGTAAGTCCGTAAGCGTACGAGCGCTTTGTCGTTGTTTCCTTATGAAACGGCGTCTTTCCGCAGTCGCATGACACCGAGGATTACAATGGAGTCGCATGTGCCAGGCGTACCAACAATTTCGTTGAATCGTTCCGCAGTTGGCTATGCGCGTACACGATCCTCCTGTACCGGTACATGCACGAAAAACATATAAAACGATCCCAACTAAAAGGTTAATGAGGCGATATCGAAGGAAGATAAAGGCCGTGGTCTGATTAGATAAACCATTGATTTTCAACAGAACCAATTTAGACGAAAGCCGACAAATTCTAGAGACGTTAAAAATTACTATGAGCATATATATCACCCGAACCAATTACAAATGTAATTATTCAAAAAACTAAGAAAGCAGATGTTTCTCCAAATATCTTAGAACAATTCGAATTTACTTTTCAGTATTCCCCTTTTATTATTTATTTATTAATTAATATCATTTATTCACATTTTTCGATCAGAATTAATTCACCTTTATTGATCGGAAAGATCTCGGAATATTCGTGGAAAGGAGGAAACGAGAAATTGTAACAGGCTTTAACGAAAAGAAAGCAGAGTGGTATTAATTAATAAGTTTGTTAAGCCTGACGCAGGCTTTGCACAAACGTGATTGACCCTAAAATTTTCTTACGTCGTCAGACACGGGTGAAGCAGCAGAGATTCATCGTAATTATGGAATCTCTAATGAGACATTAGAGACAAATCAAAGGAGTGTTCGTTCCGCGCGGAACCAATTAATTACATCACTTTCGAACTTATGTGCGCCGCTAATAATCTTAGCATGATTTCTGTGGCGACTCGTCATCGATAAAGCTATCGGCAAGCATTAATTAGCGCGCTTAATAAGTACAATCAATAATATAATTCGGTCATTACAACCTGAACGGATTAATCGTGAAATTAATTACCCATACACGATCGTCGAATCGAACATCAAACCAAGCGCATTGCTGATACTATATGTTGAAAATGGTATCTAGATGATCTTCGACGTAACACTGTACGTGCTATACGTATACAGGCAATCGATAATTTCGATGCTTTATATGTTTTCTCTTTTCCTTCGTTTCACGTTTCGATAAGTCAAATATGAAAAATAAAATTCACCTTGTACAACAATTAAACTCCTTAGTTTGCATTTCGTAATATTTTTACGTAACGCAAGTCCGTTATAGAATACCCGTCTCCTTCGTGTGAAAACATGCAATCGCTGTCAATATACTCAAACGATATTTCTTACGTAACATTGTGATTTGCATAATGTGGTGCAAGCGTATAAATGACATGTATACAAAGCGCGTGTATCCCATAAGTCGTCAGGGCTGATAAGAAAATAGATAATAAAAGGAAACACGTGTCATCGTAAATTTTCAATGAAATTCGCGTACAAAAAGGCTTTGTGAAAAAGAAAAAAAGAAATTCCATTCATTGCTTCGAAAACTAGAGGAACAATCAATTGCTATAAGTCCGATTCAATGGCGTTCTAAATGTCCCAGACACGACGTATGAAAAAGATAAGATAACTGTATTTGCGATTATGGTTTTTCTACAAACACCCTTAAGTGAACATATGGCTTTATTGATGCGACATACATATTTTAAGAAACAATGGTAATTACGTATTTAGAAAAACAACGCGTTCTCGATTTCGATGATCGTTAAATATGTTAAAGAAATCAACACTTTGAACATGCTTTTCCTATTGACGTACGTATACGAATCTCCTAGCTTTTCAGAGATTCGCAAAAAACGGCACCACTACGATACACTCTGCTTACAATTGTGCGTTCGTCATGGCATATGCGTCAGCATTGATTGTCAGTCGCTTTAAGGTGAAATTTCCACCGTGCTTTCGACGCACGCGTCTACGTCAAAAGCTTAAACCCAAATCACACGTATGCGTCGAACGCATTCGTATCGTTACAATCTGCATACGGTGGAGAAGCGCCCTTTTGTTTTCGCGCGACTCGAGTTTAATGAGTGGCCGAATAAAATAACATCCAACCTAAACCTAATTCTTATCTTTTGTTTGTAGTTTATGTAAACGGAAATTGGAGGAGGCAGAAAATCTGCCGGCTATGCTTGTGACTGTGGCACGGATAGGCACGTGTGAACGAAATTCACCGTATTAGTACCGACAGCTTTCGCGAATATCTCGAAAAGTAGGAAAGTCTGGTGGTAACATGTGCAGGAAAAAGTTGTTTGAATACGTTGAGTTTCACGATGTACTTAAAGATCCTCAAAGTCGAGAATACGTCGACTTTCTAAATAATTATGGGAACAATAAATCCTCGTGAAATAAACCTAAGGACCTTAGAAAGTTTGCTAATTTTTCTATTAGAGTTAAACATAAAATAAGACTAGAATGTATGATTTACCAAATGAAACATTGAAAGAATTACTTGTGTAATGTGCTTTCTGGCGAACTTCATGTTTAGAACAACAATAATAATATGCCCCGTCCAAAGTGAATCGAACGAATTCCCAAGATCGTGGATATGATGTCTTATTCCCTTTTACCCTAAGGATTCCTAAAGCCCCTTGAAAACCAATAAAACTCGCCGGTTTCATTCCTCGATAAAATCAGACAGTTTGATACCCTCGAATGGGATTCTAATTTATTCAGGATTCAGCGTCTAATAGTTACGGGCGGCTTCTGTACTTTGTAGATCTAAAACTGCTTTATAAACATCAAGTTTTTATTAATACTGCGTGGTACTTTGCTAATACTTGAAAATCCAGATATTGTATTTATTATTTCATCGTTAAACTAATATTTCCTCTAAAAAAATGTAACATATATATGTATTACGTATATTTGATATACAGGGTCGTTGGTAACTGGTGGTACAAGCGGAAAGGGGGTGATTCTACGCGAAAAAAGAAGTCGAAAATATAGAATAAAAGTTTTTCGTTTGAGGCTTTGTTTTCGAGAAAATCGACTTTGAATTTTCGCTCGGTACGCGTGCACGTCTCGTTATAACGGATCTCACTGTAGATTTTTAAAAAAATTTAAAAAAAAATTAAAAAGAAAAAATTTTTATTCTATATTCAATCAACCCCTTTCCACTTGTACCACCAGTTGTACCAACCACCCTGTATATACAGGGCGTTAAAGAAAAGAGTTCGTTACTTGGACTAGTGGACACCGAGAAGAGTAAAAGGTTCTAATCCCATGCTAAATAAAAGACATCTCTGGCCGTTTAAATCGTTTAAACAATGTCTTCGTTCTTCGGCAATGCAACGTTGGACCGCTTACTATTTCTAAACTATGTCACGCATCCTTTAAACTCTAAACAGTCGTATCATCGATAACTCATAGCTCGGCGACTTCGAATCGCCAGTTATCGACTTTCCAAACATTCACTCAAGCACCCTACCGTGGCAGGGTCCTTATTGAACCCTCGGACCAGCTATAAATTATGGTGAGGCTAAATAGCGCCGAGCTATCTGCTATTACATGCATGTATATCGTCCCAAAGAGCGTTGCCGCTAACACTCATGTACACACAGCGATATGTATAATTTAACCTATTTTTTTTTTTTTTATTTTAAATTACATACATCTTGAAACACTCGAGTGATACAAAATTACAAAATGAAAAATCAATGGACCAGAACTGTTCAGTTTTTTCCTTCGCTAAGTAGCTACGCGAACAGTATAAAACCTGATATCTTTGCGCTCCTTCGTTCATTTCGAAAGAGAGGTAAATCAAGACCGACTTTTATCCGTCTTCATCCTACCGTAAAATCTGATATCTCGTATGCGAAACTTACGATTTTATGCGAACTGACGAGAAACCGCGTTCGAACCTGTAATCGATAAATACTCTCTTGTTGAGTTCGACTATCGATAATGCGCATAGCGAGAAAATAAAACGCTTTTTATTGCAATAATAAATTGTCCGTGAAGGAGAAGTTTTCAGTGGTTTTTCACGCTTTCGTTAATATCGGCCACTAGCCTCGTAAACTAAACCAAATCGATATCACGAACTCGACTGTGCATCGCGTGAAAGACAGCACCCTGCGATATTAAAAATTCATCGTGTTTAAAACAACACGCGATTCAAACAAACACGATTTCTCAAAGTGAAAGCATTCGATCAAGAAGTTACGGCGCAATTTTAATTCTCTTACAGAGTGTTTAATTTTTAACTAAATTCATCAAGAATGATCGAGTAATGCTCCCATTTAATTTACATCAACGAGACGTTTCCTTCCTCTTTCTTTATTCAAATATCAACCTACGAACAGCGACGAAAGAGGATTACTAAGTAGGTTGAACTTAGACTTTACAGAAATCATTACATGCACTTTAATGCACTTTTTCCAAGAAGAATAAAAATTTCACCTTAACGATAAATAAATATTATGAAGATCCCAAGTGTCTAGCGGATATCGTGCTAATAACCTGTGGTTTATTACTGTACGACAATTATGCAACTGCTTGAGCAAGCAGATCACCCGTTAATAAATAGTTGTACAAAAATACGATTTAACTCTTTCTACCTTTATTCGTTAATCAATGTTCTTCTTTTCTAATAAAATTATGCAATTGGAGATTAGAAGAAGAATTGCAATTAAAGTAAAGAAACTAAAAATAAGCGTAGCAATGCGAACGTAATTGTAGAAAATTCCATTCATAGCTGCATATTCAGATTATCGATAATAGGATTGCTATAGAATAATTAATTCAGTGTGAAATGTAAATACGTCAAAATTTGTCAGAAATATGCATTAATACTAAAACAGTCACTGAATATTTCAGAACACGTTATATTCTAAAGGAGCCTTAAACATCGTAAGATTTCCGCAACTATGAATGATTAACAAGTATAATCTCTAGTTTCCTATAACAACGAATTACGATTGATTATTAACAAATTTGCAATCATAATTAAGGGTACCGAGAAAATTTTTTAATTTATTAAAATTCAACCAACTACCATGCTTAAGCATAGCGAGATCGATCGTTTCTTTCGTAAAGCTTTCAACCTGGTTAACCAATGATCCATACAGCCTTCTACGACGATAAAGAGAAGGTGGGTGGTATTTTAAGGAGAACGATCTCATAATTAAATACCTTTCATCTTATAAAAACAAGCGTTCAATTTCGCGCGTACTATTACACGTACGATCGAAAAAATTTTCCCGGTCGGCTGAAAATCTCGGCCAAAGCCTTGTCCTCGATCGACGATAATAGGATTAAAGCGCGTGGTAAGAAAGAACGCGGAGTAAAATTGGAAAAGAAAAAGCAAAACGAAAGAAGAGAGGGTGAACAGCGGTTCCCTTTGAATCTGGCCAATTGGCCATCCGCCTAAATAATTTATATCGTGCAGTACATTTACGTGGAAGAGGCCGGTAATGAGCGACCCCGTCGGCTCTGCACTTAACGGAGTTTCGCTCTCCTGTCCGATAATTCGTTCGATAATATTGTTTTCGCGCGTAATTAACTCCCTGGCTAGCACGTGAACCGGCCTCCGCACCGTCTTCTCTCCTGAAATTCTCGGTTGCTCCAGCTGCTCCATAAAACCAATAACCATCACAACATAGTTACTCGCGTATAACACGACCGCACGAAAATCGTGCAACGTTACCGGCAGATCTCGTGTCGTCAGCAGAAAGGAAAAGAGATACACGCGAGCCAATGATGACGTGGGTACATGTTGCGAAATTAGGGGAATAAAGATGGTTGATTGGCGCTGCTGATACGTATAACTATAAAGAAACCGCTATTACGTCTCTACGTCTCCTTTCCTATGTTATATCGACATCTTTGAAAATCTTATATCTGAGGGAAGTCGACAAACAATTTTAAGAAACTCGTCTCTTCTTTGGTTTTAACAGATGGGTAACGTCTTAATAAAAATATCCAGCGCTGATTAAAAAAACGTCATGAATCAATGACGTTTTTACGACACGATTAATCTTGGTCTTGAACAATCTCCTGTACACTTTCATTTAACTTATAGATTGTTAATAATACTCTGCTCGAGATAATTAAAGGATCGGCATTATAGACGAATCAAAGATCAAACAAATATCTATAAATTCCGTAGGTTTGATGGATTGACTTTAAAAAAATAATTCAACAAAATCCAGAAACAGGGAACGTAGATGTAAAAGTTAAAGTAACGGGAGAAATGGCCAAATCAAGTGAAAGTAGTAGAGATTCTCCAATTATTTCAAGTAGTACGTATTATTTCAATTGTTAACCCTTAACCTACGGCTACGGGCATAGCCTGTAGTACGATGATCGGGCCAAACGTAAATATCACGGGCATAGCCCATAGTAGATGATCGGACCAAACGTAAATATTACTGGCATAGACCGTAGTATGATGATCGGGCCAAATATATTATACAGGGTGGCTGGTAACTGGTGGTACAAGCGGAAAGGGGGTGATTCTACGCGAAAAAAGAAGTCGAAAATATAGAATAAAAATTCTTTTTTTAATTTTTTTTAATTTTTTTTTTAAATCTACAGTGAGATCCGTTATAACGAGACGTGATAAAGTGCACGCGTATCGAGCGAAAATTAAAGTCGATTTTCTCGAAAACAAAGTCTCAAACGAAAAATTTTTATTCTATGTTTTCGACTTCTTTTTTCTCGTTTGTTTACGTTCAGCTTGTTTACGTTTTCGGCCCAAAATTCTCGAACGTAAATCGTAGGTTAAGGGGTTAAATAGTTTCAACCTGTATGCATACAGGTAATTTTATTGCTTATACGATGCTAACTTATGCTACGCTATGACACAATATTTACGCATTTTTCAATAACATCATCGGAGCATACCGGGTACGCGCAAGTAATAATGGCTCACCGCTGAAATTTCCTTTCAACCTTGCTGATTTCTGCACGTCACGGATTTTCTCCGTTTATCGGAAATAAATAGAACGAGAGAATAGTCGGACAAGAAAGAAAAGATAGATGATGGAAAACGTACCAGGGAAAGAAAGAAAGAAAGAGGAGATAGAATTCATAGCCCGCTGTCTGGCGACAGTCAAGCTATTGCTTTTCCCCTTTCCTACAAACCCCTGGTTTTCCACCCAACGCATCGTTCTCGGAGTTCAAAGCACCCCATTTATAATGACGATGCCCGTATCCTTAACCAAGGACGATCCTTCCTGCGGCTAGAAACTCCCACAGGATCCTCATATTGGATTCCTACCCTCTCCACTTCAAAACCTCACGATACCTAGTTATCTTGCTCTGAACGTCGGAAAATGGAGATGGATTGCATCGCTTGCAGGTGCATGACCGACTAATACGTATATAATGATTTATAAGTTATCGGAGTCGATCTGAATGAGTTCGTAGGTAAAGAGTAGATTCACAGGAAACTAACTGACTAACGACCCATAATTCCTATGATGAAGTACTTATATTCCCGTGTTCCGTATACATGATCCATGTTTCGCAAAGTATAGATAATATCATTTAATATCACTTGCACAATCTCATCTGTGCAGTTTTGCTGATGGAATACTCTTCAAAAAGGTATTAAATAAGATAAAATATTTAATCAGAAGAAACGTACGCTTCTAATTAGATTTATCGAAGCGTTGATTTGAAATCATAAATATGCTTAGACATATTTGATATTTATCAAAACTCCGCTTGCATGTATGCCGGAAAGAAAATGTAGAAAAGTTCTTCCCTTTGTTTCTGATTTCCTTCTTTTTCTTTTTTTTTTCTTCTTGATGTTCAATGGTATTACACTATATGGGACATATGACACCATATTCTCATATGTTGTCGATGCGTAATGGGGTTGGTTCGTCGGTTAAGATTGTTGGAAACTGTTTGCGCAATTGTAATCTGTAACTTGCTCAGCGTGGTTTTAACTGTCGCTTCCTGGGATGGCGCCCAGGTAATGCATATTTATGACGTAGATTAAAGTCCGTTTTGCGTGCGACTTCTGTCTACCGAAGAAAAATGTCCCCGACACGAAAGAACCTGGCCACCCTGTTGTCGTTAACGCGTATTCATAGCTAAAGAATTACACTCATAAAAATTTCATCGTATTATTTGTGACGAGGGACGGTTCGTAAAATTCATTTTCATCGCTACGCGATGGGTACAGGGTACAGTTGCGTTCCTTTAACTTTACGTGTATACAGACAAAATTACTTTCATTTTAATCGTACTAAAACTACACAGGATTCCCAATTTTTATGTGGATGGATGGATGTAATATATCAAAAGTATAAATTAATAGTTTCACGTACTGTATCTACGAAATGAAATTAGTTCAAATAGCTCTCGTCTAATTAACAATTAACAATCGAAATAATTTAATGTACCGTTTAATGTAAATTACCGTGAATTTTGGCGAGAATCCTTCTATTCTTAGAAAAAGCAAATACGAATTCTCTGATTTGGTTGATTACTCGCTGCTATATTCGAGACTCCAAAATCCAATATAAGCTTCGCTACGAAAACACTCCGTAACGGAAATATAAAGGCATTCCGCAAAATAGATTTTCAGAAATTTATTCATTTATCGTTTGACTATTCGCAATATTTTTGCAACTATGGTCAGTATTTGAATCAACGTATTGGTGCTCCCATTAATGAACAGATTAATTAGCGAACAGAACACTCCGCGAATATACACATTTGAAAATGTCATCGATGGAGATCTGGCGTGCTGGAAAAAATAGGAATTTCCAAATTTCGTCGATTTACCTGTCCTACCTACGTAGCATTAACTGGCGCTCGATTTAGAGCGCATACCTTTTCGGGCTATCCTGATACATGGACGTTGCGTCGGGGCACCAAAGTGGAGACACAAAGTGGCAAGTTAGATCAAAGCGTTCCTAAAGTTCATTCCGGACGAGTCCACAATGTAGGTATCGTTGATGCCAAGCCACCAGTTAGTTCACGAAGATAAGCAGAAATTCTACGTGGCGTACGCTCTTTAAACGTGGCCATTCTCGATCGTTATTTTTAGTGGACAGCCACTCGAAATCGTCTTCTATTTGCTTGCACGAGACCACCCTTTCAATCAACCTAAGTAGACTGCAACGAAAGTGGTAACCTGAAGGAGCTTCTCGACGAACGACGAGGAAAGGATAACGAAAGCTTCTTAAAAATATTGTCTGGACGAAGATACTCGTGTAAGAAAGAGGTTGAAACGTGAAAGGCCCGAATAACCTTTTAATATTTTTGTCTCGTGAGAGCTACTTTCTGTTACCTTTGAAAAGTTTTCAGAGCATGACGGCGCTTTAGTGGAAGAAGAAACCGATCGATCGGTGCCGAAAAAGCGACGTAAATGAAGGTAACTGTATACACGTCGTGGCATAAGTAGACGAGTTCAGCGATTTTCGGTTGTTATACGAGTAACGAGTAACAACGAGTAACGAACACACTCCTACTTGTATCTCATACATCATTCAACGTGGCATCGTTACATCTGTTTGACGTCATTATATTATCAGATAAGGGATGTTCGCGTTCTGACACACAGCGTAATTGCTTTTGCGATATTAGTACGTAATTCACGTTTAATTTCGTAGCAATTAATTACGTGAGCCACGGTCATGTTTTTATAACAATATCTCTATAAAAAAAACTGTAACCGTTTGCTGCATTATGCTCTAATGCAAATTCGATTGATCCTAAGCAGGTAGAGGAGGAGAGGGAGGGGGGAGGAGAAATTACATTAAAACTAACGAATTTCCGCTACGTCGACCGAAAGTAATCGAAATTAATTGCTCCTTTCGTGGCAAGAAAATAATGTTAAGGTTCATTTAAAACCGGCGCGACGCGGCGGCGTTCTTGAACCACTCTTACTCAAAGAAAACGATCGAAACACGGCTGGAGTGTCTTGCTTCAGTCTGAGAGTCTGAAGAGAAAATACCCGGAAAATATCATTGGCGAAGGAAGACAAGATCTACCTTCGTTTGCGAAGGGTAACTGCGATGGTTTCCGTGCTCGATAACGTTTCCTATTCTTGCCTCTAAAGGAACCTACCTAACGCTGCTCGACTACGTTTCCATGCATAGGTACACGGATAACGGCGCATTCACGACGCTTTAAACTTTAAACTTTAAGCGATCAAGAATATGCAGATACCTCGAGTCACTTATGAAACTTCTCTCTGTTCGAACGACGAGACCGAGTTCGATGACGAAGAAGAAATAACAGAAACACAGTACGTAATACGGCGAAGCATTGAAAACGTCGTTCCCTGAATAGAAACAAAGATTGTGCCAAGGGAAATTTATGGAACTGGAAATGTCGCAGCTACGCATAACTCGCGTACAAATGCACTTTCATATTCCGGTTATGGCTTCTATTGTCTACTACGTAGGTACGATTAAACTTCTCGATAAACGACAAGAAAGCGTGCGATATAGTATGTATGTATATATGAGATATCGAAAACATCTCTTCTCGTAACTCGATGGAGAAACGCGTATCGCGTAACTTAATAAACAATCTTCGTCGTAAATTGTTTTTCAGTTTCAGTGTTTCAGTTTGAAATTCTTTGTTCAAATATTTCGCTCGACGTTGAACGCAAACGAGCAACGCAATTTATACAAATTATCGATAAATGCACGATAGTGACATTAAACGTTTGTATTTTCCCTCGCGCAGAGACCGAACCTGCATACATACACGCGACGAACAAATGTATCGAACGTGAAATGCGAGCGTTTCTGTTCATAAAGAACTTGATGTAAAATAATGGGACATATTCCAGTTCCTCCATAGCAACGATTCTGCGTGCCATCAGGCCGAAATAAAGTTTGGCTGGTCTTTACGAGTGTAAAATAGATTGTCCTCGTTATTGTAGGTGATGCATCTCCATTAACGATGACACATTTCCACGACATGGTGAAAAACGCGGCGTTCAAATGCAACGTTGTTCCCTTTCTAAGTGCGAGTTGCAAAAAGTAGGTCTCTGGCAGAGACATTGTCATTGAAAATATTATACGCAGTGAATGGAAAAAAAAAGCTAAAGCTGGGGATTTGCAAGCGTGAATCCTTTGAGCATACAACAAAGAAAGGGAAAGAAAAATGAAGCATGAAAAGGAAAAGAAATAGAATAGATCGACTAAACAGTAGTTGAACCCTTTTTGCATATTGTCTTTTTTCTTATACTAATTTATAGTCCGTCCGATAAATCGGTCGTGCGCCGCGAATAAAATTTGCCATCGCGTGGTGCGTCAACCTCTCTCTATTCCCATTCCACTGCTAATAAAAAAGTAACGCGTACATCGTTAGAGATTTATCGTTCGCGAATGTGAAATGGTAAACGATAAATTCATATTGTCGACGCAAGAGCGTTATTCGAATGAAATGTTACTATTGGCTATTAATGCGAGTTACGTAATTTTTCAAACACACGAAAGAAACGTAATTACGATACGTATACGGCAATTACGTGAATGGAAGATCAATTGCAAGCGAAAGATTTGAAACACGTAGATGCGTAATATCTATTCCGAGTACTAAACCACGCAATATTTTCATTTCTGTTTTCGTCGTCTTTTCAATAACGTGTCGTTGCTCTGCGAAGTCTTTCATTCGGTTTCCCACCAGGGAGATTCCTCGATGCTGCTATTGTTACATGTACGTGCTCTTTGTCGCGAAAAGCAGCAGGAATTCGCACTTTCATGATCACGAATAAATTAACGTCGGCGCACGCCTACGCAAATTCAAGGCAGTGTTCCCTAAGAAAATATACTCGCGACCGTTCCCATTCTTTTCACTTTCATTTTTATAATAACTCGAAAAGCACACGTAATCAAAAGTATCGTGAAAGCATTCCTTTATTAGTCTCGTTTCCCTCGACTTATTTGGATTTCGAGGTGACCCGAATAACCTGTATGACCCCAGCCGTTTTAAAAATACACACCTTAAACATACGTATACATATGCCATAGCTATGATTTTATCCATCGACGATCCACGTACATATGCTCTTACGTACTTGTCTGTTTATGATATCTTGTCGTCGATCTTTCACGAGATTGATCGTTTCCGATAATAAACACCGAAGCAAATACCTCTCTACGACGCGAGACGATATCTTGCAAGTGCAGTTCTAAAGATACGACTCGGCGACGTTTTTCGTTTCGTATCAGTTCGACCTATTTTTATCGTGAATGCACCAATGGCGAATAAATAAAGTTGCAGCTCTCGAACTGTAGTCACCTTGCAATAAATAACGTGGCAACGTAAATTCTTGTTACATTTAAATTTGATCCGTGTAATCTCTAGTACTGCAAATCCTCCGAGATTTCTCTATTAATCTTGTCCCGGTTTTCTACGCTGTTTTCCCATCAATTCGAACGAAATCAATAAAAAAGAACTGACTACCTATCCGCCGAGTGTGCCCGGTGATTTAGTGCATTCATGAAAACGTTGTAATCTAAAGAACAAAGAGAAATATGCATCCTATGAAATTTTTATACCAATCCAATCGACCTCGAATCAAATTTCTAGAGTGTTATATGCGCGATCATTAACTCGACAAATGCAAGCTGGCATCCTGACCATTCGATACACGCTTGAACCCGTCACTATCAACATTATCATAAATCAAATATTTCGTAAGTTATTACCTGTCTGGTAGACTGACAAGCAAAGGAAGATCTAGGTGGAACTTCGCCCCGAGATCGTTCCTGTCAGCCCAACGTATGCACGAGAACCTACGTTCTCGTAGCACCTCGTAGCTACATCGCTGGCCGGGTGAGCGAGAGGAGAGTCGAGTTGCGTGGTTGTGATGGTAGAGCGTTGGTGGAGGATACGAGGATGAGAAGGGGTGGAAGAGCCAGTAGTAGGGGCGGTAGAACCGGAGGCACTAGGGGTCGGTAGTGGTGGTTGAAGAAGGGAATGACCCCGTGTACCGGGGTCAACCGTTGCACTATGCTCTCTCTCTCTCTCTTTCCCTCTCTTTCTTTCTCTTCTTCTGGTCGTCTTTCTCTTTATTCTCTCTTGCCCTCTCACCTTCCACCCTCCAACATACCCCTTCACCCGCTGCCTCGACCCTCTCGCTGTTCCGTAGTCATAGACGAACGTTCATGCACTTTGTTATCAGTGTATACCGACTGCACACTGCCGAAGGAACGTTACCACCTGAATACATCTACGCGGTCTGTACACGTGCGTCTACGTGCCTAGATGAACAGGAAGACTTGAAAACCCTGGCGATATTTATGACCAGATATAGGACAAAGATAAAAGAAGCATCGAGAATCGCTTCTCGTTATTCGCTGGTCAATGCGTCTTTAACGTTTGGTCTGCATGGTTATTGGAAGGATTGCCGGAAATCCTCTCGCTCGCAGCTACCCTGGTTTACACATTGATTTTTTCTACGTGAAACAATTGGAAATCGTAACTTGCGATTCGTACAGGCGGATCCGATTATGAATACAGAGGATCAGTTCGCGTTATATCTCATAGGACATACTGCATTTCTACATATGCATATACGTCTGAGACGATACGTTAAAGGATATCAATGGCGGTCACTGATCGAGGACTGACTCTACCCAGAAGTAAAACCTCGAGTAACTCTTCTCTTGGTCGTTTATACTACTCGGTTAAGTCGTTCAATACTCCGATCATACGAGGCCGTATACAAAAGTCAGAATGGAAAGAAAATCCTGGATGCCGATTTGATGCACTTATATGTATCGGAAACTGGAATTCCCCCTTATATTCAAATCGGGATAAGGATATGGATGAGATGTAGTCCTTAAAACTGAGAATTTGAAATATCAGAAGATGGAGTAATACAAAGCTAATATAAGTATAATTTAACGAAAATCGATTTAATGTGAGAAATCCTCGGTAGAAAACCATCGAAATCGAATGATGAAAAGATCAAACACAAATCAGGTTCGTTTAATTAATTAGATGATTAACTTCATGTAAGAATCACGGATAAATCAGTATCTATCAAAGCTACAGAAAAATCGGAGAGTAAGCTCGCTGCTTCATATACCAATCCAATTATCACATCGTCTTTTAACCCTAACCTTAGCTCTCTCTATTCTCATCCTTGAATGGTTTTCCAATAAAAAGGACACCCCTCTCACTTTGTATGAACGCTCGTTTTACGAAATGTAATTTTTAACTTTAGTCGTTTTAGCAATTGCCGCACGAAAAACTCCGTGTGTAATACGAAGTTCGGAAATGATTTGCTCGGTTCAAAAGCATGGGATAAAAATAGTTACGGTAATATGGGAAAATAGCTTGCACATATTAAAAATTATACGTAGCTTTGTCTCCTTGCGTTGAATTTAATTTGCGTTAAATATTTTTTGTAACTATAAAATCTTTTTATTCGTTGAAAATATATGCACCTAAATACGTAAATTGTACGAAAAATATATTTTAAACTGGAATTTGCTCGAGAAACTCAACCGACCATATAAGCAGATAACAAAAAGATACAAGTTACGATGCCGAATAAAATATGAGTAAAAATACTAGAAGTTTTTAACTATAAATATCTCTTATGCGTAGTTATACGTTTCTATAAATTATACAGATGTTCCAATTGCTTTTGCTCACTTGCTTTCCACGAAGATTATCCAACGTACTTATAGCGACTGCTTTATCTAGAATTACTCATCTCTAAAGGATTACTCGTACGACATGTTAAACTTCTATGTTCGTATTAAGCGCTTCAATTCAAAGTGTAATAACAAATTTAACAGTGTAGCGGCGATAGACGTTATTTCGTAATTTTTATAATTTCCTTATATTAATATCTACGCGTTTAAGAACGAAACGGCAACTTAACCCAGTTACGTAATTAAATTAAAATCGCGAGACATTTCGTTGCATATTCTATACGCGGAAAATAGAATGTGAACTTGTAAATTGCATATCAAAGACTTTAAACGCAAAACGAAGAAAACCATTAAGTAATTAAGAAAGTAGGTTGAATAACAAATATTCGTTTGTTGTTTTTATGTATAGCTTATCTTTTATATTTCTTGTACTTGCGACGATTTAAGAAACAACGTACAGTCAGTGAAATAATATTTCCTCTCATTCCTGTGATTTTTGCACATTCGATAGAAATAAATACGCCGTGTTTACCTTTTCATGCTTAAAGCATTGTTTACTATGCCTCAAATATGGAACGTATGAGGAAATGTCCTTAATTACTTGCGTAATGAATAACTTTAATAACGACTATTAATCAACACATTCGTTTCCATCGTATTTAATATTCTCGGAACGAGTCTTGGAAATTTCTTCCCCGCCTTACTTCGTGCTTCAAGTATTTCTCCATTTCTACAAGTTTGCTTAGAAGCATTTGCTCTTCTCGAGCAGTTTATTCGAAAATAAGAAAAAAGTTTCAAATCTGATGCAGCCATCGTTGCAAGACTGTTCTAACCTTACTTTATCGTCAGTTCTACAACTCTATTTCACGTTCATCCGGAGAATTTCGGGTAAACCGCTTTAAAATAAAACAAGCCACTTAAGTGAAACGACATTTGCAGAGAAGCGATTACAACAATTTCCTATTATGCAAAAACTCGAATAAAATAAACGAGACGACTGAAAGTCAAATTTTCTAAAATAAACTAAAATAAACGACTAATCGTGTGAATGTATAAAGATTAGAGAGAAATAAAAAATACATAAAATAAAGCATTGTAATAATCGAAAGCGATTTCGATAAGATGGAAAGTGTCGCGATGGCGAAACGATAAAACGAAATATTTTCTAGTAACGGTCGTCATCTTAAACCGGTGCGGCGCGGTGCGGCGCGTGTAGTGAAATACACGAGACAAAAAGAAAAGAAGAAAAAAAGATATAAAAGTAGAAAAGACTCACCCGTGACGCTGAGCAGCGACATATTCGAAGATGTTCTTGGTAGATCGGCTTAACGCTGAGAGTTTCGCTTAATTGGTCGAGCGACACTTCATGTGGCGTGGAGATCCGTAGGAAAGAGATTGCAGCTATATAACGAGACACGCCGGATCGAAGGAGCACACTCGCGTATACGACGTACTTACGACCCCCTTTCCGCAGCGATATTACTATTTTCTTTTTTTCTTTTCCGCACTGTGCGCCTGTACCCACGTATAACGTGTGAATACGAGAAAAACACTCGCGTGTGTTTATACGTGCATATATACTCGTATATATAAGTATATGTGTATATAATACGTATGCATATATATGTAAATATTACAGAGAGAGAAAGAGAGAAAAAGAGATAAAGAAAGAGGCGGAAGAGGGAGACAGATAGATAGACAGAGAAAGATACAATATGTATATGTGTGTCGCGATATGGCGCTACACGAATCGAAATTTCAGGGCAGGAGTACGAATGCAACGGGCAGTCCGATATCACACTTCTGCCGTTCCTTTGTTCTATATTTCCTTTGTATATTTACTATTCTTTTTTTCTCTCATTCGTATATGGCACTACGTATTCACAGTCGTGTCCTTTCTCGTAACGAGTTTTTCTCTTTCGTACCCGGCACGCGTGCATCAAAACAACAATGAGGTTATCGTGGTTCTTCTACGATATCCCGGCGAGACTGTCGCGCAACGTTCCGTTCTCGTCGATCGTACACTGTACACGAATGCCGGCGAAAATTTCCACGTACTTGAAGGCTCGAAACTACGACCAGCAAGGAGTCCACAAAATTTATAACCTGAATCTGTTACGTACGCGCACTCTGCTCGTCGATTCGACTGTCACTGAAATCCACAAGGAATACACACGAGAGATCACGCGCGTATATATAACAATGTATGTACGTACTTCGTTCTCTTACTTTTCATTCGAATTCCCCTATTTTTACGTGAGTATCTCAGAAGCTCGGTCTGCTTAATTATTAGAACTGCGATTTAATGTGTATGTTTTTGCGTTCAGCGTATACTGTGTCTGCACGAGGGTCGTTTCGTTCCAGTCGTAACCGTTATACCACGCCGGTATTCTATGAATCGCACTCGCGATTACCATCGACACGGCGTAACAGCGAGTGGCTGTTGGTCACGCGGAAAATCGTGCTCGCCCGTTCCGGCGATTAAGGCGGTTACTGTTCACGTTCGCGAGCACTCTTACTTCCTCGTCGTTTGTCGAACTGGCCACGTTTTCCGTTTCCTGTTCACCGTATTCCTCCTGTTCGTCCTGTTGCTCGTTCAACTCCTTTGATTGGATTTTGGTCGATGCTACTAACAATAAGTCGAAGCACTTTGGTACTGGCGGTTCGTCGATTCTTGCGAGTAACGATAGCAAGTAGTTGTCCTCGTGTTTGTCGGTGAGCGTGCGGCGATCTGAGTTTAACAAGGAGGCGGCGATCACAGCACGAGGATAGTAGTAGTATTCGTAGTACGGGAACGGCAACGGCAGCGCCAACGCGACGCAGCTGCTGGTCCTGTGCAGGTCGGTGGCCTCGGTGTCGGTGTCGGTGTCGGTGTCGGTGTCGGTGTCGGTGTCGGTGTCGGTGTCGGTGTCGGTGTCGGTGTCGGTGTCGGTGTCGGTGTCGGTGTCGGTGTCGGTGTCGGTGTCGGTGTCGGTGTCGGTGTCGGTGTCGGTGTCGGTGTCGGTGTCGGTGTCGGTGTCGGTGTCGGTGTCGGTGTCGGTGTCGGTGTCGGTGTCGGTGTCGGTGTCGGTGTCGGTGTCGGTGTCGGTGTCGGTGTCGGTGTCGGTGTCGGTGTCGGTGTCGGTGTCGGTGTCGGTGTCGGTGTCGGTGTCGGTGTCGGTGTCGGTGTCGGTGTCGGTGTCGGTGTCGGTGTCGGTGTCGGTGTCGGTGTCGGTGTCGGTGTCGGTGTCGGTGTCGGTGTCGGTGTCGGTGTCGGTGTCGGTGTCGGTGTCGGTGTCGGTGTCGGTGTCGGTGTCGGTGTCGGTGTCGGTGTCGGTGTCGGTGTCGGTCCTGTGCAGGTCGGTGGCCACGGTGTCGGTGTCGGTGTCGGTGTCGGTGTCGATGTTGTCATCTACCACCCGGCCGGAATGAGGCAGCATCGCCGTGGCACCGCGGGGTGCTTGCTCGAACCGCTTTTGTGCACCGTAGGTTCGGCCGAGCGCCTCTCGCTTCAGGAGGAGCGCCCACCGTGCCACCTTTCTCGTTATTATCATAGTAGCAAGGGCTGCAGTGCATGCGCCGGTTTGCACGTATACCGTGCTCGTCAAGGAACCGTAGACCAACGACAAGCGTCACGTCCTCCTTGTCGTCGAGAGGCACGACCGGTTATCACGGGCATTTCACAACGATCACAGAGGAAAACGGGACGGATAGAGGGAACACGGATCGGAAATCAAAGAAACCAGATATACGCTCGTATGTGTATATATATATATGTGTGTGTGTATGTATGTATGTATGTGCGTATGAAAGTAGAATTTAGCAAGGAATCGGCGAACAGAAGGTGAGAAGAAACGAGAGGGACGTAGAACAAGAGGAAAAGAGAAAAGAGAGAGAGAGGGAGAAACGGAGGGAAAAAAGGGAAGAGGAAGTGTAAAGGATATGGAGGGGATGAATAGCACGCACCACGAGCAAAATTAACAAGAATTATTGCGAACGGGACCAATTGAGTTCACACTGCTCTCTCTATGTTTTCGTCGTGCTAGCACTGTTCGCGACGTCTCGTCGTCGCACGTTATTTCTCTAATTGTTGATGATATTACGATATGAAACACGAGATTGAACCGTGACCACGGACGTGTGCGATGCTCCGGGTGCACTACCACATTAATGCGGTGAAACGTTGTTACGAACGTACGCGGACTGCTCGACGTCGAGCACTGTGCGGACGGAGACGCCTCCGACACGCCGCCGCCATCTTGCTACGTCAAGCAGGTTACATAGCGCCGGCGTCGTATCGTCGGAGTCACACGAACGTCACCGACCTTCGACGATCGTTTCGGCGAGCAACCACGAATCAGCCACCCCTTTCGACTGCTCTCGCGGAACTGTCGTGCATTTTGCTTCGATTGTTTGCCTCATTTCTAATTCGACGTTTCTGTCGACGATTGCACGCTCAATCGACGTCCAGTCAACTTGTTTCACAAATCTTTCAGGATGCTTCTTTTAACACTGCGATTAATCATACACGATCTGTTTTACCGTTTTCTGTTTTCTCTTTATTTGATTCTTGTCTTTTTTATATCGTTTGTACGATACAATACGCAATCGCACATAACGCGCTGTTAATTATTGCGATAGATATCGTGTCAGATAGAGTGTAAACGTTTTTCGTGTGTAGAAATCACCACGTGGTACGCTCTATCAGAAATTGATTAAGCAGGATACAAGTACGAACTAGAAGTCTTTAATTGATTCCTTTACTGTTCATTCAAGTGTCTCGTTTATTCTCGCATTCGAATATATCATCATTTCTTTACTATATTTAGCCATGAACTAAAAATTCGCGAAAGTGACTATTCCTTTTTATTATTTCTATATTTTTCATTAATTTATGACTGTTCTACATTGAATGTTTATAATCATTAGAATTTCAGTCAGTAAGTAAATGTCAACTAGAAATATAAGCTTTTATATATTATAAGGAAAATATTATTTTGACAGGAACGATGTTTTGACATATTTCTACCGTATAGTCGATAAATCACGAAACTGTTAACATCGTAAGTTTCAAATATTTCGAACCTACACATTTTAGGCAGAAAATTGGTTCATTGCAATGGTTGCATGTAAAGTGTTATTGCTCGCGTGAGAAGCGACTGTAATATAACGTTGAACGAGCTGGAGGACACGCAATGTCTAGAATTTGTTCTTCTGAATCACCTGAAATATAACAATATAATAGTCGACTGTCCAAAGACATGATGCGATGGCAGTACAAAATATTTTATACATAACGTTCGACAATCATTTTTTCAATCACCGGTTATTACTTTTTGATTTTTTCGCGGAATCTGTATCACTTGTTATTTACAGACAAAGTTAAACCAAGCTACGATGTGGAAGTATCAATAACGGGTTCATTACTCCCAAGCTAGCATCAAATGCTGACTTGTACCACTGGGAAATCGTTTCCCTTGTTCTGCGGTAATACTACTTGCTCTGGTCTGTATTGCTCTTTGCAGCAATACATCAGTAGTTACTGACGTCTCTGACCATGTATTTCATGAAACTACTCTACTTTATTTCATTGCATGTATTAATTAATTAAAATTTAAACTGTTATTTCACTAAATAAATTTATACGCACATTCTCTTCTACCACGTGGCGGAAAATAAGAATGTTCCAATTATTAGTTAGACGAACGTATCCCAATTCAGCGAATAACAGAAACTTATTGACTTCTAAATTTTCTCTACCGT
Organism: Bombus impatiens; assembly: GCF_000188095.3. Classification (NCBI taxonomy): domain Eukaryota; kingdom Metazoa; phylum Arthropoda; class Insecta; order Hymenoptera; family Apidae; genus Bombus; species Bombus impatiens. Next base: position 1,619,422 of record NT_176861.1, on the reverse strand, counting down.
ACGTTCCAATTTATTCCGTAATTCGTATAATTCTGCGTCTATAGACAATAATCAGCCGACCGAATATAAATCGTACAAATATATCAAAAGTTATGTAACGGTCATGTTGGACCGCGTGGCTTGAACGGAGAAATATATTTCTGAAAAGTAGTCGGTATTCGGTCGAAGAAAAGCGGAACTTTTGTGGCTTGCTTTCAATACGTCGTGTTGGTGGTCGTCTTACTCATTTCAGGCATCACACGAAGACCATTTTCTCGGATCTTTTCTCCACTCCGGCCCGACATCTGATCATTCGCCCACGTTTGTCCCATCTTAAGTGTCAGAATGACGTAATATACAAACTCCTCCCTCTTGTGCTCCGATTGCCACTTGAAAATATCTCATCTCTATCTATTTTTACCTTGCGTCATCCCCTATGCTATGGACGTTATACGTAGAGCATTACAAACGTCGCACGTAGGTACGCAAGATGTCGTTTTAATTTAAATCAACTTTGTACGAGTACAAGCTATTATTGAGTTTTCTGGCACAATATGATCACTTAGGAAAGGATAACACGATACTTGTATCAGAGTGCAATATTAAGGACGTACGATATTTCTTCTTATTTAGTAAAATATTATATACTCTGAATGAAATACGAATAAAATTGCCAATCGAGGTGAAAATTTATCGTGGAACTTGTGTATGACGCTATAACAAATTATAGGTAGGACATTATACAAAGAAATTCATTAATATTCGAAGCATGTTCCAAGTGGTATTCCGCAAGATTGGAACTTGCGATAGAAACCACACTTCGTTCATTTTCTTCATCCAACTTGACGAAACTTTTGCCAACGAAGTTTCTTCTGCTGATTTCCCTGGATCCTATTGTGATACGCTCCTCTTTATCCGAATGGACTATTCGAATTGTTATAGTTGTATTTAGTAATTTGACTGTTAATGGTTCCGTGTCATGTTCAATAATTCTTGAAGTAGAAATGCTTTGTTGTTCGAATGACCGATGGAAAAATTTGTTTCGTTTGATTGAAAATATCGAAAACTTTTAAATGCCATCGCAACAGAATTCAGGAATGATTGAAATCATTTGTTTAAAGGCATATAGGTACTGAAAACATATCTGCAACGATTGGATCTAAATGTCCATACACACAAATATCTGTACATGAACTTCGCAGTACGCGTTTTATCCGATAACACTGATAACGGAAATGTCCATGTATATTAGTAAATTTAAATATATCGAATTCACAACGCTGATTTGATAATGATTTTTAAAGAAACAAAGCAGGTTTAAGAAAATATCCATCGAAAAGGCAATCACAAGAATTCTAATATAGAAATCTGATTAAAAGTTGTTGTTAAAATTATTATACGTATGTTTTACAGCCTAAGAGAAATACGAAAAAATGACTAAGCCAAATATAACGTATACCTGTTTTATAACTGGTGCTAGAAAAAACTAGGAAACATTGAAGTAGCGGATCCGGAAGGATTTTGTGAGGTTTAAAGATTCGCCACAATACGCATTAACATATTCATACGCTAAATCCAATTCCACTTGCTTCAAAAAATAAACCATCGAGAGTAACTCTGGCCTTCCTGGACCACGTCCAACCATCTAACACACACAAATCCTCTCTGACCTATACAGAATTGCTAACACAATTCCAAATACATACCGTGGCACCAGGAAACATCTAAAGTCGCTAGAATCTATTTCATCCTAATTGAAACATCTCATGTATACACCGAACCCTTATAAGTAATCTTAGATACGTCCAAATTCTACATACATAGCAATCATCGATGATCTGATATTCGGATAACAACGGTTAAGAACTGATATCTGTATAATATTTGATACAATGAGATTAACAAAGTCAAATTATGGAAATGATACTACGAATATGCTGTTATTATGATCCTGTATTATTTCATAGCGAACGAATCTAATCTTTCACGTCGCACTATGTACTATGATTTCAAACGTCTTCTTACGAATCCTGAGCATCTAGAATTCTAGATTTCGTAGCTTGTTATATCGCTTACCGTTAAAATCCAGTTTCTCGATCCAGAAGTAGTTAGAAGAGATAGGATAGCTTCTATAAGTCACTGATACCGTATTTTGTTCCGTACGTATTTCGAAGCCTTCGATATTGAGTTTAACGACCTTAAGGTTTCTCGGTATCGCGTGTATCTTGATTTTCTCGGCTGCACAGTGTACATTCCATAAGGATCGCGTTTAAGATATTTCTGAAAGTTAATTAAATTTCAGTTTCCCGATATCTTTTTGAAAGTTTGAAACCTACTAAATTACGTTAACTCTGTGCAGATCCTAGAAATTCATAGATCGCTAGCTATTTGAATGACATTGATAACATTAACCTGTGTTTCAGGACCAAATTTTGCGTAGAAACATTTCTACATACATAAAAAAACCTTTAACGTTTAGAAATATTTATAGAAAAATTTCAAATGCTCGTATCAAACACCTACTGATTTTTACGTTATTCTTGTACATTTAACTCCCATAATTTACCAATATAATTTACCAATTTACCAATTTTGTTTTTTGAAAGAAATAACAACCTACTGTTCTTGTATGCAACATCTAACTGTTAATTAATGCTATTTCTATATATAACTACGATTAATACTGCGAAATATATGTAACACGTTGTTAACGTTTTAACTTGCAATGTATTAACTAATCTACTTGGATAAGCAACTAAGGAACGCAAAATGTGCTAGTGGTTGCAAGCGTATTGATTAGCCGAGCAGCTAGTTTCGTTAATGTAGACACGAAGAGAACGCCAATACCAAAATTCTATGTTACACATTACCCATTAATTGTACATCTATTACATTCCGTTACTATATTCCTAGATATCTGTGTGAGTGAGAGAACCAGTCACTAACTATGACGTCTATCCATCATTGATCGACACTGGATTACCCGCTACAGAATGAAAGCAATTTAATGCTTGTACATATAAAAATATCTTTGACCTTTCGAAGAGTAAAATTTATTAAAACGAGTCTATGTACCGAGTAGCTTTCTGAATAAAAATATGCGTGTGAAAAATTACTTGGTGTTTCGCGATTTATGTAGAAAATAGTTTGATAATGTAATCAGTCTGAATTAGTATCTTCATAAAAATTATAGGAAAGTAATAAAATAACGTTTAAATGATATTGCGAATAAATAAGATTGAAATAATATTTCTGTAATATTATGGAAAAATTGAAATAGATGAATTGATACACTATCTTTTGTAATCTCTTTCGTCATATCGTTAATATCGATATGATATCTCTTATAATTTTTTGATACGAACGTTGTTGATAAATTACTTTCTCACGAATATTCGAATATTAACACTCAACAACGTAAAAGATAATTGCTTAAATTATATGGAATATATTAAAATGGAACATAGGTTTATTATGTTTGACTAGTTAATTCGGTAAATGCATCACTGCACATACGTCATGATTTCGGGAGGAAACTTCATGTACGTTAATTATACATAACTGTCTCTAAGCTCATCCTAGGGTAAATACAGTACAAATACGTGGGTAACTGGGAATGTAGGTATGCACCACATTCTATACGTACATATATGTATGTACTACGATACAAGGGTACGAAGTAACGAGATAACTTTGTAACAATAACGAAAAGTATGTATGTGCGCAGCGTAACGCAAAACGAACAAACTGCACGTTGCAGAAGTGTAGTCAGAAAATCACCTTTGTTCGACAAAATACAAAATTACATATTTCTCAGTCACTGCAGTTCGTGATAAATGCAACATAAACTAGAGTGACAGCATTATACCTGCGTAAAGGTTAGCAAATTTTAATCGATCTGATCGATTAAAAAATAAGATCGTCAATTATATTACAATAAGACGTAATATCAATAAAATTGATATACTGTAAATTATTTTACTCCGAGTTAACTATCGTAGTGCCATTTCTATCTTTAAGCGTAGAAATAAATAATCGTTTCGTTTCGAGTTGCAAAAAGTTATAAGCTGTGGTATCAATTTCGATGCAATTACTTGAGTAACCTATCGAATACTCTTATGTACAGATGAACAGTAAAAACAGATTAAGAGGGCGAAATACATGAAGTACTTCTCTTCTCCTAGTACTCTCCATTACCAAAATTTGTCTCTACCGTATTTAGCGTCGATATTCATAAAAATACATTTATGAAAAATTTTTACCATTATTCAAACGTACACTTCGTATATCTCAATGAATATATCTTCTATTAACAATAAATTGGTAATAAAATGCATTTAGCAAAAATACGTTGACATTAAAATCTCTATAAATAAACATAATAAAAATGTCTTTCTTCGTATATTTTATAAAATGAGAAAGAAAAATAAATTTTCAATCATTAAAGTGTATTGAAAATTTACTACAAATTCTAATTAAATTATCGACATATTGTCGATAATGTAGTTTCCATAGCTTTTAACCTCACCATTGACTAAGCACAGGATATTAGGACGTCACATTAAATGAGATTACACGTCTCATATTCTGAAATACCGACGTCGAAAAAACCAGAATGCTCCTCTCGCCCTCTACAATTTATAACATCGCGTCGATTGTAATTAGTTCGTTCGAACGCGCTCGGTATATTCAAACGAAACTTTGGTTAGTGCTTGATTAAATATACTTCTGGTCACTGAATTTATTTATCTGAACGTGAATTACTATTGCATAAACAAGAACTCGTAAGCAGTAAGGACATAAGGGTAATTATTTACAAAGCGGACAACTTCGCCGGTTTCAATAACCTTAAAATATATTGTCAAGGTCAATATCCTGAATAACCTTTTTTACATGTTACGTCTCTCGACTGTACTTTCTGAGATATTCGCAAATGTTTCTATTACAGTATATTATTCAGTATAAATTTGGTAATCGAACAATCGCTTTTTTCAATATCATGATTAAAATGCTCTGAACTTCGAATAACGATAATATAATATAGAGCTTAACATACAAATTGACCAAGACTAACTAAACTTTTGTTTGAATTAATGAATCACGTTCAAACGGAATAATTACAATCGTCGCGCCGCGGTGTTATAAATAGAACACTCTGATCATTTCCGTGGTCGGTATTTCAGAACGCGAGACACGATATCCTATAGTACTCTCATTTAATATCGCGTCTAATCTGTACTTAATCAATGGATATGGTCACAGACAAGAACCAATCGATACTGTCATGTGCGATATTATCCTCATCTAAATACTATCGGTAAATAGTAAGAAAATAAAATAAACAACGTGTATAAATGTTAACATGTTTAAAGGGGCCACGGAGGAAATTTAGAAAAATTAATATTGTTAAAATTATTCGTAATTTTAATGTCATATTATTAACAATTTATAGAATTATCTCGCTATTTAAACAATTTCTTTTCATAAACATTATTATTACATTTATCATATACAAAATGCATCACATTTATGAATTGCAAACGAAACAATTTACAATAGCTTCTTTCCTATTCTTTAATTCTCTGGATCGATAATAACTTTCCGTATTTCTTTTACATAATTCTTTATCTATAAAGTTTATGAAATTCAAATGAACGTTCTAGTTCTAAGCTAATTTTTTAAACAATCTTACTACACCGTCGATTGTTGTTAAAACGATATAACATGGAGGTTATTGAGCTTCTAACCATCACAGTTGATACGATGAATTGCATGTATGTCATCGACAAGAGCGCAGACTCGAGGAGGGCGCGAACGTCTCGGTCAGAAAAGTGAGAGACCACGGGACTAAACGGAACGAAACGGTGTTGCTAAATATACTACGCGGAGGCACGCGATTCTCTTTACGGCTGGGGACTGCAGGATGGTCATCAACATCCGAAGCCACACACATTATCTTCGGTAGTGATTTTGTTGTCCTTGTTTCGTTGGTAGGTTTCTCGGTAGTGGAAAATCGCACACGTAGACAAAGTGAGTCGTGGCGTATCAAACGTATTGAGATACCGACCGGTCTCGAAAGAAATCTCTTGTTAGTTTTGTGATTCCTCGGGGGTGAAGATTTCTCGAGGACGGTTCTATATGTGTTTAGGTGTTCTGCCGATGCCGTCTTGTGGTAACCGGCTGTATTACAGGTAAATTAGATAAATTTGAATTTTTTGGATAATTCGTAATTCTTATCGATACAGTAGGTGACTTAGAATTACTCGTTATATTAATAATGATGTTCCAAATGATCTCGTTATTGAATGTATAGTGATGGTGATGGTGATAGAAGGTGTGATTGCGCAAGTAGTTGTTTTTTTTCATATGGGAAGTGATAACTTTATGTGATTATTAGACTGCGGCTGTTTATGCATTTATAGAAAGTTTAAACGTATAAAAATATACAGGATGCTCGTAATATGCAAAAATCTATAACTATAATAAGATATATAAATATATATAATGAAATAAAAATATAATATTCGAAGAAAGTGAAACAAATTTCTTTTTAAACGTCTGTTTCTTGAAACAAGCTTCCATTACTTTAATTATTGGTATCCATGAAGATACGATAAGTTTACATATACATGCACAGTTTAACAATAGTTGATAAACGGTTTGCGTTTTCGATTGTTGCATTGTTTGTACAACATCGTAGTAGCAGCTGCAATACAAAATTATCTTCGATTTATTTGTAACTGCTATTACGTGTTCATAGAAGATGAACATAAAAGTCTTGCACGTGTATAAATATTTATTTTGTAATTAGTTCGTTACAAACTAAATTAGCACAGAATCGACGTGACTGTTGTCTCTTATTCTTAGAACTACGTTAACAAACAGGGAAAGCATAAACGTTCAAATTAACGTATCGTTTAAAGATACTACTTGACCAATTGTATCACCGAATTTCACCAGATCAAATTCGATAGATTTTTTCCCTATTTCACAATTAGTTCACTATTATTTAACTCTATTCACTAACAGTGTTTGCATGTGTGCAATAACTCCAATAATTAGACATATTCTTTTTCCTCAAATCGATAAGAATTTATAAATATATTTTCACGACTTTTAATTTTTAAGTAATTTTATTTTATTATCTCCAGAAATTACTCGTTGCACTTAGTTTATATTACACGTAAAAGATCGTGCTTTTTATATGTAACAACCAGGTCAGGTGATGTTTGTGCAAATTCATATTTTTTACGAACTAAATAAAAAACGCAAAATCCAAATAGAGATTCGTTTCATTCTAAAATATTATCATTAAACTGCGAATTTTTATGCATATTCATTTGTTTACTAAGACAATCGTACCAGAGATTTATTTCTGAGTCTACTAAATATTATAACTATTACACTAAATTATTATATTATGCATTTTTATATATTACGTGCATTACGTGCATTTTTAAACCTTGAAATTTTTTCATTCATAAATACTCGTAATCTAACGGTAACAAACGTTTCGGTAATCCCTTTTGTCGTAGTGAAGTCAAGGTCCGCTTGAGTTCGTTAGAATCGCGATTTTTTCATCGCATTGTAAGAACTATATTAAGGCGAACTCTGGCAAAATACCACGGCAATATATTTCCACGTAACGATCTATTATGACGATAATTACAACGTAATTTCGACATTTCTTATATCTTTCCATATTACGTGTATTTAAGCACATTTTTACAAATTTATCATAAATGCATAATGTCCAGTAATGACCACGGCCATATTGTAATTTTTGTACGATAAACAAACTTGGTTTGAACTGAACAAGCGCTGTAATATGACGTAAGAACCGGCTTGAAAGAGCGTGACAACGAAACAATGACGAATCCCGAGAATCGTTTGGACAGCCCTTCTCAACGATCCCGTTTAATGGATTAGGGGAAGAAATCGTAGCTCGGCGAACGCGTGCTTCATAGAATTTTTCGATCAATAGTCGACGCACTTTGCCAGTCGGCGCGCCGCGTGCTTCGTAAATATGACGACCGAGGTTTGCGTTTCGTTCGAGAGTATTATGTGTCATATACTTACCAGTGTGCAACTCGCACTTACACTCGCGAATACGTCCACGTAAAGATCGTATTTCATCGTAGAACGCGCAGCTGTAATTTCGTTCGTTAATCTGCGTTGGGCAGCAACTCAAGCGAACAAAAATGCCACTTGGCATTTTTTTTTTTATTTCCAACGTGCTTATGTAATGGTTTTAACTGGACGATAGGAGAGTACTCTTTAAACAGGATGGAATTAAGACGGGAATAAAATCGTGATGTATGAAATTGCGAATGAAAAGAAAAGGAAAGAGAAATGAGAAATAAGACAGAAATAAACCCGAAGCGTTTCGATGTTTTATCGAAAGAACGATCTGATATGTGTATATTCACCTGCTGTTCGGCGTCGAAGATAGTTTGAGAATATAAAACAAATTAGATTTTTCTACATTCGACAGACATGAATATCCAGAAGCCTGAGGGTCTTTTGTCGGTGGTTTTACCAATTGAACTTGCGTCATCGCCGAGTTCGCGGCAGCTCATTATAAGTCAGGACCAACAGGTGTGTTCGACGCAAATAACGTAGCTTTATTCTTTCGTTCTTCTGTTTCTTTGTGTTTTCTCACGCTACATGTATATATATTTAGCTACGTTTAATAGCATGTGGTTTTCTAGACTCCTTTAACTCGCTAGATTAACATCTAAGATATAAGGTCTGGCTATTAAAATAGACACTCTGCAATTACAAGTAATTTGTACTTAACGCTTCAGTTAATCTCGGTAAGATAAGTTCACGTGCTTTGTTTTAAAAAATGTGTACGATATTTATATCGTAGTGTGATGATCTTTTATTTTAATCTTTGTTTTGTAGATGATAGGTATACGCTTAGATACCGACATTGATTTCAGATAAGCGATAGGAGTGACAAACGAGTAGTACATATCGAGTTCCAACGTAGAATATTAATTGTTTTAAATTACATTAAAAGTCATATTTACAAGTAGTTATATGCGAAATATTTTTCGTTTAATTAACAAATTCTTTATTTGCTTGAAATTCAAGCAACATTCGAGTAAGTATTTGCTTCTAAACAAGCTTAACTTTTTCATGAACAACGTTAACTTTGTGTGCACATAAGACTAAAAAATAATAAAGTGCGACTGGGCAAGGGATAAATCCTGAAAATACGATTGCAGTAATATTTGTTGAATATACCTGACGATAATACCAGAGAATATAATAGAAACAGTGACTGATCTGATGAGTAATACGCTATATTCGTTTGTGTAATCCATAAGATGATTCTTATTGATAGATACCATCTTCCTTTAGTTGTGGCGTATCAGACCTACGATAATATTATTACGAGCTTACCGTTTGTTCGTGGAGATGATTCCAGAAATCATGTATGTTGGCCCAGCCTAATTTAGGAAGTACAGCGTATACGATTTATGAAGAATAAATTTGAAAACCATACTGAACAAAGATCATAACAAGATATTACGTTCTACGGCAATTGGAATTGTATTTAATTGAAATTAAAATTAATCTTGAAAATTACATTTAAAATTAAAAAAGTAATATAGAGAAGTGTAACTTAAGAAGCGAGTAATATTTAGCGATAGAACTTCTCTGGAAAGTTTGGTAAATATAATGGAATTTGTGGCATTCTTCAATGATGGAAGAGAGAGAGAGAGAGGGAGAGAGAGAGAAAGGAAGTTTTTTTAATCAATTAAATTTACTAATACGATAACATAATAATACAAATATTATTAATAGCATTCGTAATTACAATACGATGAAATTCATATATGTGTATATAATTACTATAATAATATAAAAAATATTATAATAGAGTCATCGATCCATCCATTTCACTGTACAACAATAACATGCATTTAAAAATTATAAAATTACTTGTAGGCAAATATATTTAATGTGGTGTGCAAAAATCCTACTTAAACATACATACGCATGATTCGATTCGTACATATACTTTTATCGCTCATCTGGTTCATTGTTTTACCTTTTGAAATGCAGCAAATCTATGTTGCTATTTTGTTTAGAAGAAATACGGTTGTTTCGCTATTTTATCTTTCAAACGATGTTATTTAAATGGTAAAAATAATCTGTGAGGAAATCTGTTGGAAAGAAAAATGACATAACGCATATCGAACGCTTGTGATTTTACCAGGAAGAAGAGGCGTCGGATTGTCCGCTTTTAACTCCTAGCCCACCGGCCACTCAACCAAACAATGCCTTGGAAATCAACACCATTTTCGCTTCCTCGGAAGGAAAACCCGTGGAATCGATTCCTCCACCAACGCTTGAAAATATTAATAAGGAGGATGGGCTTAACGAGTTCATGAATATAGTGAACAGCTCGAGTAGAGTACTGAACGATGGTAGGTTTCTGTTGGTAATTGGCATATTTTCCGTGTAATCGTGCAATTAACAATATCAATCGCATGTGTTTCGTGTTTTACTATGATATTATCTGTATCGAGTCGTAATCTGTCGTATCTTAAGACTAGAATCAATTCGGGAATTTTTGACCGTTTTGGTTGTGTCCGTTTTGTGATAGACAATTTGTTAAACAAACGTTAAACATGATCTAATTCAATTATACGTAATAATTAATTTTTATTGGTAATTAACGAAGTATTTCTTTTATCAAAGTATTGAATGTACTATGAATGTGTTATGAATGTATTATAAATATACTATGGATGTAATTATATAAAAAATGAATAATTAGTCGCTTTGCATATAATTTTCTATATCTAATATCTAATTTTTTATTACGAAGAGCTTTAAATGGTTAGGATGAAAGTTTATCTTAATATAGCGTATAAGTGAAATTTTTTTTCCCTTTTAACATAAAGCAAAATCTATAGATAATCTTAACGTCATAATCTATTAAAAGATACACTTATGGCTTTTTGTACGCGTAATATTTGAACAAGTACATGAGAAGCCATCGAGTAACAAAGTCCAAGGACCAATATAGTTAATGAGAGGGAAGAAAGAAAGATCAGTCGTAATTCATTCGAAGTTCCAATGTCTACGGTAAATTAACGCTATTAATTTTTTTTTTATTTATTAAAATTTACAATCAATTCTCGCATTGAGAATTTTCAGTAATTTTTCTGGCGTGGCGCAGTGGCATGGCTAATTATTTATAATAAGTTAATACTTATTATAGATAAGTATAATTTGTAAGTAAGTATTATAAATAAGTAAATATTACTTAATTTAAATAACTAATTGAATTTAACGCTAAATGAAAAGAATAAAATTACAAAATTGCAATTTTATTTCCTTTCGTATTCGAACAGGATTATTTCTATAAAGAAACAATTAACATGTAACGTTGTGTATTATACTTAAATCGCATGACTACAATCATTGAAATAATACTGTCTTAAGCATTTTACGATTAATTTAGGCACAGTAAACGTCTAATGCTCGAATCGATAAAAAATAATATATCACGATCGAAATTAATAAAATTGAAAGTACTTTGATAAATGAAAAACTTAGCTTTTAGTATTTGAAGTAGTATTGGAGTAAAATGCTAGTGTCAGAGAGGAATAAAAATAGACTGATAAAACCAACGCATTCTGTCTTACCGAACTCAATATTCAAAAAATCGTTAGAAAGCACGTGGGTGGTAGATATTTTGGTTATGAAGTTCAGGCCTAGAATTTCTAATTTCGAACAGACTTCGTACAAGAATTGCGTTTGCTTCGTTTTCCAAAGTTTGAACCCTAATTTGTCGATCTGATGGATTTGATTTATTTCTCTCAACAATCACTAAATAATATTACCGCTTTCTGAAAAATCTAGGCAGCTTTCCATGTCACTTTGATTTGTATACCCATTTCTTATGTCTGTGCATTTTTCATTCTGCTGGTTGTTTCAAGTCGATCTTTACAGAATTATACGGATAATTTATCGATTTTTCAAGTCCGTTCTGTTTGTTTGTGATAGTTAATGTAATAAAATCGCTTATGCCATTTAATAACTTTGAACAGAGTATCCAGTTTAATCAAAGATACGCGGCCTTCTTTGAACGTTTTTATGGTTTCAGAAATATTGTCGGAGATTAGATATAGCAATTTCTACGAAATAAATGCGCATTATACGTCGTATATCGTGTACGTTTAATTCGTCGAAATATCTTTTAAGTACATATATTTATTCCTCGCTGTAGTTTAAAAAAAGATGATCTTCGTCTCAACGTTCCCCGCCAATTAGGGTTGATGATGATGTTTCTGTCTTTTTAATTTCTACACGGTAATACTATTATCATGGAAAGATCAAGTTACGTTAAGAAAATTATAATTCTCGCCTCTTGTCGCTTTTTTCACTATAAATACTCTAATCAACCGTTTACAACGTAATATCGTCCAATTACTCGGTACCAGAAAAGTCCAATGAAAAATATTAGAAATTTTAAGCAAATATATGTTTTGTTCTTTGGCTTCTTAATATATTCGCAGCTTTTGTTCTTGCCAGTAAGAACATACGATTATTTCGAACAAAATTAACGTTCACTTTTATCCACATAGAGTCACGATTTTATATTACTTCACTTTTATTATTTTCATCTCACTGTAATTATCAACTATGTAGTAATATATTTAACTACACACTATTCGTCGGTAGCTGTTTCGTCGAAGAACAAATTTCGTTCGATTCTCGTAAAAAGAAGAAAACACTTGCACTTTGCACTAGAAGCAAAAATCACGAATCTTATGCTACCCGACTATGGAGAAAGGCAATATGTTTTAAATGGTGAATTTCTGGCAAATCGATATATCCTTTACAGTTTCAGCCGTCGACACTTCAAAACCAGCGATTCTCGATATTTTATACTTCACGTACTTTCTGCATACTTGTACAAGAATGGCATAGATAGATAGAACTATAGTCACAGGGAACAATGGGAATAAAATAAAACATCAAACACTACTCCTATGTATATACGCATTAAATTACGCCTGTTTAAATCACATACATTCGTAAATAGAAAAATAATATAAACATTTAAGAAATCTTATAAAATTATAAAAGGTTTAATAAGCAGCTAATACAACGATTGCAACGTACTTTCAAAACATTTCCCGCGTGTCTCTGGTTGAAAACCTGTCTTAAACGATACTACTTGACAATATATATATATATATATATATATATATATCGATTTCTTTGTATCAATTACGTCACTAATTTTTTCTGACGCAATACAATATTACACCTTGGCCACGTCTTTGCACTATCAGGACGCACATCGTTCACGACTAGTGAAACGTAGAAAATACTCGTTTCACGCTTTCCCGCGGTTACCGTCTAGTGAAATTGAACAAAATCATTGCCGGCTCTCCCCTATCAAGCAACGCGAAACGCGTAAGTACTTAGATGCTTGTCACTCTCGAGGATCTTATATAATGGCCCCGTTGATATACACGGCACTTAAGCCGACGATAAAATGTCTTTAACGGGATCCGGTTTCAATTGAAGCGATAAATTAATCGTAACGAAGTCTGGCCGTAACAATAGCCGAGAATCGACGCGTGCTTTGACGTCGATTCTGTCTGGTCGATGAACAGCGATCGTTGATGACTGGATCATCTCAGACAATTACGAAACTCAAAGCCGCGAAGCTTTTCAATTTCGATACGCGATCCAAGTGAAGCGCGCGCGATCGGTCGACGGAAGACAATTTTTTTTTTTTTTTTTGAACATCGTGAATCAATTGCAGAACCAAGTTCGCGGGATCCGATGGTGGAATCGACGACCAGCGGAAGCAGCAGCGACACAAACGAACCCGTTTGTGCACAGCTATTGACGCAATTGAACACAGCCTATCAACATCTTGCACCCGATGCTCAAGCACTGGTAAGCAGCGTTTTATGGAAATTTACTTATTCATGAAATCTTTTTGCAGCGTTGAGAGACAGTGTATCGCGAGATGAACTTGACAGAACAGATACAGCGCGTTCGTGAAAAAGCGTAGGCGTTGTTATTCTTGTCCAATTGTCCAGAGTCTAGACGTTACGTGTCTGTAACACCTAAAATGGATATTTACATACGGTGTATACGTGCCTTTCAGTGAATTAGAAATTGTTTATTTAAGAAATTATATTATTATCGTAATATCGTTATTTACTTAAAGAATCATACTATCGATATCGTTGTTTACATTTACGAAGATGTATTAATAGTATTGTTTAAGTTTAAGAATAGATGTTGGAACATCTTTGCACAATTTCAGGTTTGATTTTGTCAAATTTGATACTGTATACGAGTGTTAGTACGATATACTTATTTCGCTATGTTTGTTCTATCAGCGATACCACTGTTGACATACATATAATACGTACAATAATTATCTACGATATTTTCTTTTTCTTTCTAACTCTCTGTTAGTTCGGCGAATACCTTTCTTTCATATCAGTACGTGCTTTAATAATTGTTCTCGATTTATGAAAAAGTATTTCATAACAGCTATATTGGTGTATTATATGATATTTATATTTTCGAATTTCCATTGACGGCAAGCAAGTTCGTTACGTGAAAGGATTTATTGAAGTACCTCGTGTATCGCTCGGTACACGGAAAGATGAACGTGATGAAATGCAACGTCGAGCCAGCAGAGAGTTAATTATATTACCGCAATACATATACGTTGCGACCGACTGTGTACTCTTACGCTTTTTGCATATTTATGGATTGCACAGTGTAATAAATCGTTATGTTTCTTTACATCCTCACTGTGAATAATTTGGATAGCGTAAGTGCGTTATCTAATAAAAAATCCTCGATAAAAATCGTGCGAAATCATCGTTACTGGCTTATTGTCATTTGTAAGGTCCACGTAATAACGTCTAACAGGAGAATTGCGTACGATTGTTCGTCATTTGGTAACTTTTATGACTTTGTTTATTCGCTTTTGTGCAATGCACGCTTTGTTTTGGCCACGGCCGATCACCTGTTCTATCTGTGTTCTAATTATGCCAAGTTCAATTTCATATGCGCGTCTCGTACTTTTATTTTATTTTTGGTACACGTCGCTGTATTTGTCTTCACCTCACCGGCTCGTAATTAAACACTCTTTCATTCATCGATTGCAACTTCTGTTCCATTCACCATACAAATATTATTAGAAGATCAATAATTTTTGATCGTCGTATCGTATATCAATAGAGATCGTGAGATTATCATGAGATCATGGGATTACCAGTGGGTTGTTATACATATGAATTGATAAAGAAATTTCAAGATATCTTAATATCGCATGTTATAATAAAAAGATTCTAATAGCTGTCACATTTATCCCTCAAAATCCAATTTGTTATGTATATATATATATGTGTGTGTGAAGATTTACAAGAGTCTTTAAATATTCATTCTTTGTATGAGCAACTGTCTTGTGAATGACAAATACGAAAGTTTGCTTTGTATGAAATATGTATGCGGTTTTTCTATTTTTTCTTTAAACGAGGCACATAAAAAATGTATAAGAGTATCGCAGAATATTACATAGAAAATTTGTCTTTCTCATTTGAAATTTTTCATGGATTTTGATTCTCCTTATGCATGCTAAGCTTCCTAAACTAATCAACTGCGCATTTTAAAATAATCGTTCGCCTCTCGTTATATGCACACATAAACACATTTTTTGTTTAACTAACCGAGTACCGTTACCATAAGGATTACTTTAAAAGCTTAAGAATTCTAAGTGCTCCACTATGTTACGTAGTATCTTCTACGTAGTATCATTTCTAGTCGCGCCACTATTTTATTTATCAAAAGTTTAATTTTCATAATACAACGAAATACCCAGTCGAGAAAAAGATTATTGAAGGACAACGATACGAATGAATAAATAAAGGAGAAACTGTGATACACGTAAAAAAGGTGTAAATTTTGAACCTTACTAAATTGTTTGGCTTCCGCGGTAGGATTATGATTATGGATACCATAAGCGACAGAGTGTATAGTTGGTGAAAACGATACCGTAAGCCCTTTAATGAACTTTTAAGCGATGTGGAAATTGACACTCTTCTTTACTGAATGGTCGATATCGAGCGTCTCGCGCAAAAGGGAAATTAACCTATTTAGGTCTTTTTCATTCAAGCTCACCCTTCTATGTGTATCTTCTTTTCACGCTTCATTTAATCGAATATTTATACGGTGTTTATAACAATAGTATACCTGGTTTATTGACTTATTCTTTTTATAGAATCCTCTATGGTTCTTATGAAATTGTTATAGAACCATTTATGACGTTGTAAGAATTTATAGGCAAGCGGAAAATCTACCGTGAAAATGAAAAATAACGCACTCTCCAGGTGTTGCATAAAGCATTTAGATTATGTAATTTCTCAGAAAATATCGTATATTTAACCACTGTCGCTGGTCGCTGGTCGCTTGATCCGCGTTTATATATCAGAGTATCGCAAATATTAAAAAATATTGTCTTTAAAAAAGAACTTTGTCAGGATTTCGTACATGACGGATTTTGCTATAATTTCGTACTAATTGAAATTCTAGTTATCAGATAATTTCATATTTTCTCTTTGAATATTGACGTGCAAGTTTTGTATTCGGCATACTTTGGTCAATTTGGCACATAAAAACACTGGTTTGCCAAACGTTGTTAACGCAATATGTTTGTCGCAATATGTCCATTTGCGTTCGATAAATCTTTACTACGGAAAAAGAAAGTGTATATCGTATGAAAAATACGTACGATATCTCTATAGATGTATGTCGACGCGTAATAATTCAGCCCGATGCTAGCAAAATTCTAAGATTCCATCGATTAGCGTCATACATGTAATTGTTTGAGACATTGTTGACACATTAATTGTCCCATTTCCGACTGAAAACCAATTCATCAAGACATTGCATTAGCTCTGGCACGTCTAATATATTCAAAGACTCGCTATTATAGAAACAAACTATTTAAAGAACCTATGATATACTCCTTGGAGTAATCGAAAATTTAGTATCCTTGACATTGTCATATGATGTTAGATAAGTTTGGCATATGCAACGTCTTCGCGTTATGAATACTAGGAACCGCAGAGGATTCACACATACGGAACAGCGTTTGCAATAAATAAATTGCACGCTTTTAGCAACGTAAAAGCATTTTACGAAAAATTCAAGATCATAATCGATTTCAATGGAATTACGATATCTAAGCTATATCAACATTACCTTTTAATTAGCGATATGAAAGATTCTTAGATCCTTTTAGAAAGTCGTACGCAATATTTACGAAACGTCAATCAAATCTGTATTTTCCTTTTTTTCTATACAACATTCATACAAGATCATAATCGATTTCAATGGAATTACGATATCTAAGCTATATCAACATTACGTTTTAATTAGCGATATGAAAGATCCTTAGATCCTTTTAGAAAGTCGTACGCAATATTTACGAAACGTCAATCAAATCTGTATTTTCCTTTTTTTTCTATACAACATTCATACAAGATCATAATCGATTTCAATGGAATTACGATATCTAAGCTATATCAACATTACGTTTTAATTAGCGATATGAAAGATCCTTAGATCCTTTTAGAAAGTCGTACGCAATATTTACGAAACGTCAATCAAATCTGTATTTTCCTTTTTTTTCTATACAACATTCATACAAGATCATAATCGATTTCAATGGAATTACGATATCTAAGCTATATCAACATTACGTTTTAATTAGCGATATGAAAGATCCTTAGATCCTTTTAGAAAGTCGTACGCAATATTTACGAAACGTCAATCAAATCTGTATTTTCCTTTTTTTTCTATACAACATTCATACAAGATCATAATCGATTTCAATGGAATTACGATATCTAAGCTATATCAACATTACGTTTTAATTAGCGATATGAAAGATCCTTAGATCCTTTTAGAAAGTCGTACGCAATATTTACGAAACGTCAATCAAATCTGTATTTTCCTTTTTTTTCTATACAACATTCATACAAGATCATAATCGATTTCAATGGAATTACGATATCTAAGCTATATCAACATTACGTTTTAATTAGCGATATGAAAGATCCTTAGATCCTTTTAGAAAGTCGTACGCAATATTTACGAAACGTCAATCAAATCTGTATTTTCCTTTTTTTTCTATACAACATTCATACAAGATCATAATCGATTTCAATGGAATTACGATATCTAAGCTATATCAACATTACGTTTTAATTAGCGATATGAAAGATCCTTAGATCCTTTTAGAAAGTCGTACGCAATATTTACGAAACGTCAATCAAATCTGTATTTTCCTTTTTTTCTATACAACATTCATACAAGATCATAATCGATTTCAATGGAATTACGATATCTAAGCTATATCAACATTACGTTTTAATTAGCGATATGAAAGATCCTTAGATCCTTTTAGAAAGTCGTACGCAATATTTACGAAACGTCAATCAAATCTGTATTTTCCTTTTTTTCTATACAACATTCATACAAGATCATAATCGATTTCAATGGAATTACGATATCTAAGCTATATCAACATTACGTTTTAATTAGCGATATGAAAGATCCTTAGATCCTTTTAGAAAGTCGTACGCAATATTTACGAAACGTCAATCAAATCTGTATTTTCCTTTTTTTCTATACAACATTCATACAAGATCATAATCGATTTCAATGGAATTACGATATCTAAGCTATATCAACATTACGTTTTAATTAGCGATATGAAAGATCCTTAGATCCTTTTAGAAAGTCGTACGCAATATTTACGAAACGTCAATCAAATCTGTATTTTCCTTTTTTTCTATACAGCATTCATACAAGATCATAATCGATTTCAATGGAATTACGATATCTAAGCTATATCAACATTACGTTTTAATTAGCGATATGAAAGATCCTTAGATTCTTTTAGAAATTCGTACGCAATATTTACGAAACGCCAATCAAATCTGTATTTCCCTTTTTTTTCTGTACAACATTCGCGTCGCAAGCGATTTCTACTCGGAAACAGCTCGATCAAGGTACAAATATTGCGAAGTAATAATTAAAAGCTACGTGTTTTATTTTTATACGTACGTGTTCGCCAATGTTATCGTTCGAACCAAACATACGTATCACTTCCCTCGACGTCAATAGTAATTCTGAAATTTATGCTCCGGTGAATGGCAAATCTAAAACAAAGAGACTGACGATACGAATATACAAAACATTGAAAACACTTCAGAATGGCCCAGATCGTTGCCCTGGCACGATGCTAGTTGCATTTCGATATCGATGTACAATCACGCTAATGGCGATGTTACAGCCAACCAAAACAGAACTGGTATCGCTCTGTTGGTCAATTTGGTCGTTTGGTCGTGGTGGAGGGAATCGTGACGAACTACCTGTGTCTATCCCATGTCACTAATCGCTTGCCTGCTTTCTAACACCCTTAAGAACCTAGACTGTAACTGTTTAGTTTTACAATCAGGAGAATGGAGGAAAACCACCATTGGTCGGGATACAGCTGATGGTACCGAAGCCGTCGAAGGATTATCGCTTCATGAAATGGAACTGGCCACTCATACGGAAAACATGCTTCTGGTCTCTGATGTCGGTGCTGGCTGCATGCGTAGCGCTCGTCATTGGTGTAATCGTCACGATGCCGAAGAAGTACGTATGTATACATATATGTACATACATATACGAAGAACAGGAGGCAGAAATATGACAAGACTGTTTCCCTTAATTAGCGAAATACCGCGACTATTTTTTTCTCGAATTTTTTAAGACTGAACTGTTGTAATTTGTTAAAGGAAGGTTTGTTTTCATTTCATTCCTTTTAATATTCATTCTCTTCTTAATTCTTATCTATAAATTCTAATCAGTTCTAGTTAGTTAGTTAGTTAGTTAGTTAAATATTGAAAGTAGCTTTTTATTCGTGCAAACGTTTGTTTAAAACTTCTGTCGAATTCAAAGATGCAAATTTTTGTTAAATGGCTGGAAATTCTATGAAGTTTTGTAGACGATTAAGGATATGTTTAATATCATAACTATAGTAACAGCGTATTTCGATTGTCAATAACCGAGGACGAAAAATATTTTTTATCCAGACTAAGAAATATGTATACATATGTATGTATGTAGCACGCATTTTCTACTTGTCCACTTCTGCGTGAATATAGTTCTCGATACTCGATTGTTTCATTTATTCGCGAACATACTACTTTACTAAAAAGTTAGATGATCAGAGTAATCAGAGTAAAAGATCGTTTTATATTTCCACAGGTGCGACCCTCCAGTTCAATGGTGGCAAGGTAGCGTCTTCTACGAAATATTCCCCGCATCGTTTCAAGATTCCTCGAAAGGAGGTGACGGTATCGGGGATCTTCGAGGCATAACGATGCGTCTGGATTATTTAAAGAAATTAGGCGTACGTGGGATCCGCTTAAATTCGATCTTCCCAGCAGCACACTATCCTGAATATTACACAAACATCGAGAACCTGACAGACCTGAATAAAGAATTAGGAACGTTGGATGATTTCGCCGTGCTTGTACACGAGACTCATCGTCGAAACATGAGCCTCGTTCTAGATCTGCCATTGTATCCCTTTGTAAAGTCTTTGTATAACGAAACTGTGCCCTCTGACAAACCGAATAAAACAGACAAAGCCGTACGTGAGAGAAGAGACGTTACCGAAACGACGATTCTGCAGGAGGTAACACCGACGACACCTTCCATGTCGCTGCAAGCGATTCGCGAAGCACTGTCCTCGGTGCCACCTTCTCTGGATACCCCGCAGCGTGATCCTCTCACGTCGAAACACGTGAACAACGTGTTAGAGAACGGCAACGTGACAGGGGCTATAAAAATTTGGTTGCAAAGGGGAGTCGATGGGTTTTACTTGAAAGGACTGGAACATTACGTGGACGAAGGTTCCTTTGCCAGCAGCTTGAAACACTGGAAGTCCATCGTAGGCTCTGAGAGAATACTTATTTGTCACGTGGATGCTTTGAACGCTGCCAAATTGGTTGCAGCGAAAAACTCTATTTTAATGAATATGGATCTTGTGGATGTTACGTTGCGCGTGGCGAATGGCACGAAAGAGATCAAGCGCCAAGTAGAGCATATTACAAAAGGTGTGTTGTTTAAAAAGCCGGGTTATCCTTGGATACACTGGTCCATAGGCGGCGTGGACTTGAAACGAATAGCCTCTACCATTAACGTGAAGAATGCTACCCATGCTATGACTTTGTTAGGGATGATGCTTCCGGGAACGTCCAGTATATTCTATGGTGACGAGGTATAAATTTAGATATAATATGAATGTAGTATCTGTAATATATACCGATAAGATGTTTTAAGAAGTCCGGGAACTTGGAGAAGCGTATATTATTTCTTAAAAATAACTAAATATATAAAAAAACCTATAAGGGATAAGTCTCATTTTCGTTGCTTATGGAACAATTTTACAAATATGTTGTCGCGTAATCTTACGTCATGAAACTTGTACTTTCACTGACGATTAAACATAAACTTTCTTCACACTCTTGATAATTGAAAAGATATTTTCTGTCGTAATATGAAAATATCGAAAATATGAAAATTTGACTTGTCTTAGCATTCGTATCTTTTGCGTCATTTAGCAGGTTCTTTCTGTTCTTAGCTATTTTACATCGACTTCTTTTGTTTTTTAATTATAAAACGACATTAAAATCAATCGTACTTTTTTCTCTGTGATCTTTGTACAATATGATAATGTTTGATAATCTTGGACGATTTTAAACGACGATTTTTACAAATCTGATTAATGTTCAGATAGGTATGTTGGACTGTGAATGCAAAGATCATAAGGATCTTGCTCACGTGCACAACTTAGCTCCTATGTATTGGGAGGAAATCGGCGGTTCTGAGATTAAGTTTACATCCGGCGGTGTCACGGCTTGGCTTCCGGAATCTAGGAAACCGTTGGAGACTAGCTTGACTGGAACCATCGCTAAAATGGCTTCTCTCAGATCGGAAACTACGCCAATCTATGTTAAAGCGGTGCTAAAGGAGAATCAGGTGCTGGCAAACTGTAATATCAGGTAAAATTAATTTTATAATCAAGGTTTTAATGTAATTTTTCAAATTTTATGTCTTATATTCGAGTCAGTTGAATATCAGTTCAGTTTGTTTCTTTTATTCCGTCTATATTATTTATAAAAAATGATTTTCTACGTGATTTTTTGATAAAGTTGTTCAGGAAATTTCAACAAGCACCGAGATTTACAATGTATTTTTTAACTATAATTTTACTTAATTTTATATTTTATTATAAGTTTACTTTTTAATTTACGATATAATAATCGTTCGTAAACAAATTTCTTAATGTAAAATTCTTTCTTCTCACAGGTATGCAGAAGATGAAATGATCGTGGTAGAACGATGGTATCCACGACGAAACTCTTACGTGTTTTTAGCGAACCTGGGCAACCAAACGCAAACAAAGGATTTATCCTTCCTTTATTACGGTGGTCATGTGGTAGTCGGGCCATCGTATAGATTAAACAAAGACGTATATTTCAAAGAACTTATCATACCTCCGGGAGAAGCTTTCGTTATAAAGCTTGATAAATGAAGATTTGTTACTGAATTAAAGATCAATGCAGCGTTCATTTTATATGTACGATCAAGATTTTAGCATCTTTGATTAATATGGTCAGCGTGAATTTGTGATATTTTATTTGAAGGACATCGTTGACGTTGCGAACGTTGTACAACGAATGTTTAGATATGTTTAGAAAGTTCCTATTAATAAATAAATCGATTAGGAACCACAGTGTCCAACAAAGGAAGAACGATTTGGCGAAAAAATAAATAGGGTATATATGGTGTGGAAAGGAAGAAGAAAAAGAGAAGTTTGTACGGTCTCAACAATTACATATACATACACGGGTAAAATGTGCTTAGACACAAAATCAAAAGCTCACGATAAAAATCAAATCCTATATTGTTAACTTTAATCTGGTTGGTGATAATGAAGAAGCACAACGAAACGATTGCGCATTTCACATTCCAAAAAAAGACAAATCATTTCACGTTTGCCTGTGTTCATTTTAATGATCAACGTCTAGGACGAGATTACTTCGCTGATTTGTATATCTTTTAATCATTTTGATAATAAAGCCAAAGATGCTTGCGGTTCGATTGATTATATTCTCAGTCATAAGGCGAATTCGATATTAAAGTTGATATACTTCATAACTTACAGATTACAGGAAATTTATTCGTGTCACTGGGTACGATTTTAAATTTTTAGATCGATCTAAAATATAGCTAATATTTTTATATAACGAATTTTATCGCGTGTAAAGAATTGCTCGCAATGTGTAATTTTCACTTCTTTTATAATCATTTTGGTACTAATCGAGTGATATTTTATCGATGCGTAAATTTAAACGGTGCTGACGCAGAAACAATCCTTTTTGTATTCTTATTCAATATTATGTGACACGTCATGTGTTTTCGTGACATGAATTTTATAAGTTACACGTGACTTTATGTAAACGTATAATTCGATCGAAATTTCGTAATAGTATGTATTATGAAGGAAATACAATATTTGTTATCTATAGTGTATCCTATGTATTCAAATTTTTACTTTAACAAAGTTCGATTTTGATGTGGATATTAATATTCGAAAATAAAACAGAAAATTTTATCTCATAATTTTTTAATTTTGCTAATTAATTTATTTTCCAATTGTAACGATAGTGAAATTAATAAAAAATGTACATTTGAAACGTTGAGCTACAGTCGACTTGATTTGTATTGAGCGCCATTTATATTGAGCGCCACCTATATGGAGCGCCACTTGTACCGAGCCTTTCTCGCTAGTGCTCGCTTTTGCTACCTGTTTCTATATAAGCGATTTTCAAACCACAGTTTAGCGAAGCGTTCCTTCGAGCTACACCGCGGAGCCACAATCGGAGTTCTTAGTAACTTTCATGCTCTGAGGAAAGTCCCTGGACCGTGGGCAGAAAGTGCCGTAGCGCTATCTGCTGCTAGCCTCCTGTCGTCTTTCTCGTCTTTGGGATAGGAAGCTTCGGCAGATCCTTTCGAGTTAGGGCGGGAGTGTATTGGTCAAATAAAAGTAATGTGTTAGAGACGAAAATTCTATAATTTAGAATTCCGTGTCCAACTAAACAGGGCTCATAACGAAGGGAAGCTTTCTTTTTTTCGCTTTTTTTTCTTTATAATATTTAAATTATTTAACCAGTTAGTTGTTGCGATCTCTTTGAAAATTTTAAAAAGTGTGTACCTAAAATATGTTGCAAAAAATAAGCGACGACGAGTATGCTTGTAAAAAAACAGTTAACTGGTTAAATATATCTCATATTTAATAACCATACCATAATTAAAATAATAAAGATAAAAATTATTGTTGCAAAATTTTATTGATATTATACTTTTGTTACAAAAAGATCGTCAAACTGTAATTGGCTAAATAGTCGGTACATAATACCTGTGTAAGCACCGTACTTTCAAAATTTGCATCGTTACACTTAGCAAAAACTATTACTTTGGTTCGAAAATATAAGTTGGACGTACGAAAAAATTTCGCTTAAATATGTAGTATATCATTCGAAAGTTACTAAAGTCTGGTCATCATCAGGACACCGCTTCGTTGTTCTTATAAAAACACTGGAAGATCGATATATGTATTAAATTTTGTTTATTCCATTTGCTTGAATTTTCTTAAATTCGAAGAATGTTTTATCACTTACGTTCTTTGCCACTTCTGACAGACTGTTCGCCATTGCAGCACCTGTTTGTTGCACCATATTGTAAAAATATCCTTTCTTTTGCAGTAAAACATACGGATGATCATATTCCTAAAAAATTAACATTAGAAGACAAATCTATCACATTTCTTAGAAATAATAATCAAACGATTTTTTAAATAACTCAACTTATAATTACTTACTACTAGACAACCCTGATCCATCACAAGTATCTTATCGCTATCCATTATGGTATTTAATCTGTGCGCTATAGTAATGACAGTGCAATCCACAAATTTCTTTCTGACCGTCTGTTGAATCAGGGAATCAGTCTGTGGATCAACGTTAGCAGTAGCTTCATCGAGTACCATAATTTTATTATTTCGAATGAGTGCTCGAACAAGGCATAATAATTGACGTTGTCCAACGCTGAAATTTGAACCCTCTTCCGATACTTTACTGTTCAAACCTGCCGCCATCTCTGAGATCGTTTCTCTTATTTCTACTTCCCCTAAAGCCTCCCATAAAACGTTATCAGAATATTCATCGAAAGGATCTAGATTTCGTCGAAGACTACCTCCGAATAGAACTGGTTCCTGAGGTATAATACTGATTTTCGAACGAAAGTCATGCAATGCAATTTCATTCGTAGGTATACCATCTATAATTATTTCTCCCTCTATGTATGCTAACCGAAAAAGAGCGCTGATTAAGGATGTTTTGCCAGCACCGGTTCTTCCAACAACTCCCACTTTTTCTTTAGGTTTGATCACGAAATTGATACCATTTAAAACATAAGTACTTTTAGGGCCGTATTTTAATTTCACGCCTCTGAATTCGACCAGACCTTTCGTGGGCCATTCTTCCGGCGGTTTCTTTTCCGGTATACTATCCAAGAATGGCTCTTCTTCCAGCTTACTGTACTCCAACACTCTTTCGACAGAAGTCATTTGATTCTCCAGTTCACCGGTTTGTCTTATACCCCACTGTAAAATTCCAACGACTGCGCTAACCTGCGTGATTACTAAACCGATATCCCCGGCAATAGCGAGATCTTCGAATACGAAAAACATGATGGTGATCACCGCTATGTAAATCAAACAAAATGTCTCGATATAAAGACCGAAAGCTCGCGAAAGAGAGATGAATATAAACCACGTTGATGTGTGAAGATCCTGATGATTGTCAAACTCCGTGGTTACTATCTTTTCAGCTTTGAATGCTCTGATTGTCGTTAAGCCTTGCAAAGTGGCACCCACATGATCGAATACTGGTGAACGGGCTAAAAAATATTCCTATTAATCGTCTTAAACGTTGACGGACGAGATCGAGAAATTCACAGAAAGTTTATAAAATTAATCGCTCTTATTAATGACGTGGATACTTACTTGTACCCTCCATTCGTTTAACAGCGCGACTAGTTGAAATGTACACGACTCGCATATAGTAAAAAAGAACTATAATAACGCAAGTCGGTATCAACAACCACGCGCTCACTGTACCAAGGATCACTATGGTCCCCATAAAATTTAGAAACATTATGATAACATCGAACATGGTAAAAGGCATTTTCTTATCGATAATACCAATGTCTTTAGAAAACCTTGAAACGAAAATAAAATTATCAATTAATTATCGATCTCACAAGTAACGTGTGTAGTAAGCAAGATGTCGCGAACGTGTAAATTTCTACCTGTTTAATATTCGACCAGCGGGATTCGTGTTGTAAAAGTACATCACAGCACGTACGATACTACGGAACATCTGTGCGTGTAGATTTTTCGAGGCGCGCATGCAAACTGCATAATATGTAAACGTCTGTACGACGTAGATACAAGCAATGCCCATAGTTAGACCGCTATAAATATAAATAATTTCATTGCGAGACAATGGTCCGGACCATTGAAAATCCATCGTGCCATTATCGCTTCTAACCCACGATGCCATCTCCGTGTTTACCCAAAATGCGACCAGATAGTCGCTGCCACTGGCTATCGATTGGCTCGATATAAACATAATCGTCATCAGAAGAACCAGAAATATATTTCTACTTGCTTTCCAGTAGGAGAAGAAAACATTGCTAGACATTTTGCCCTTCGACCTGGTTTCCGCCACCTCGACAGGTTCTTGTTCCGCGACTGCGTCTTCCTTTTTCGTTTCTCCCATCGTTCGCTTCTTCTCTATTTTGGTTTCAGTTTCGCCAAATTCTTCTTTATCCTCAATCTCTTCGAAGACCTTCATGGAATCTAAATTCATACTTTGCAACTCCTCGAAACTCCCTTTCGCTTGAATGCTACCATTGTTCATTACGATTATCTGATCAGCGGCTTTCAAGTATTGTATCTGGTGAGTGACTAGGATTATAGTTTTGCCTTTGAGAAAACCATGTATACATTCATCCACAATGCGACTACCGACATGCGTATCGACTGCCGATAAAGGATCGTCCAGAAGATAAATATCGGCGTCAGTGTATAACGCTCGCGCTAAATTAATTCGAGCTCGTTGACCGCCGCTTAAATTGATTCCCCTTTCCCCGGCCATGGTTCTGTCTTTATGCGTAAATAGATCTATATCGCGTGTCAATTGACACACACGAATCACTTCGTTGTAACGAGCTTCATTCATCGACTGTCCAAAGAGAATATTCTGTCTGATAGAGGAAGCGAAGATCCATGGTCGTTGATCGGCGAAACTTATTTTCCCGCTAGTTTCTAGCACTCCTTCTGTCAATGATAATTCACGAAGTATTACTTGCAACAAACTGCTCTTTCCTGAGCCTATCTGTCCGATCACTGCTATAAAGCTACCAGCTTGTACTGTTAGATGGATGTTTTGCAATGTGTCATTGTCTCGAGAGTTATCCCATCTGGCAGTGACATTTTTTAAGTAAATAGGAACGGATTGTGTAGCTACTTGATTCTGAACTTTCTGTGGCACAGAGATTTCAGGATACGTCATGAATTTCTCGAGTCGTCTGATAGACACCAATGCTTCCGCTAATTGATGAACACCTGTGCAGATCGCAATATCGTGATCATATCGAATTTCTCTTAAAATTTATTTAATAAAATACAGATTATAAACGTGCGGACTAAATCTCGATTAATAACAAATCTCTGTATGACAATTGTTACATAGCATCGTATAGCACGATGAAATTGATATCACTGCTGTTAGATATTATTGAAAATAATTAACATTATTGATAAATAATTATCGAAACATTTCGTAGGAAACTGAAAGAAATGCGAGGATATTTAACCCTTTCGCTTCGGCAGTCCAGTCCGCCGAAGTACTGTCACCGAACGGAAGCGCGCGCCAGAAATGCGCACAGTGTGCGTGGTTGCTGTATATACGTTTTCCTAAGTCTTAAATAATAATTCTTGTAAGAACCGTATATGAAATATCGTTTCACTGTTAATGGATTCAACAGATTTTTTAGCACGAAACAGTATACGATCGTTTGGATGTTTGAAACATATTGCGTAAAACGTTTTGATGTACTTTCAACACTGAGTAACTTTTAAGAAGTGATTAATCCAATATATCAATAAAATCAACAGAAAATGTTCTGCCGATAAAAATATATTATCGACTACAGATGGCATTGGTGTATGCCGAATGTATGGGGTGCCGAACCCA
This sequence comes from Bombus impatiens, assembly GCF_000188095.3. Classification (NCBI taxonomy): domain Eukaryota; kingdom Metazoa; phylum Arthropoda; class Insecta; order Hymenoptera; family Apidae; genus Bombus; species Bombus impatiens. The sequence continues at coordinate 1,590,986 of NT_176861.1, read as the reverse complement.
GGATTCGTCGCACAGGCGCCGCCTATAAGCTGCACCCGAAGCGAAAGGGTTAAAGAAACAAATATTTTATCTGAATATCAGAAGGTAACTTACTTATAGCAAAACCGGTAGTCATAGAATCTCGTAGAATAGTGTAAAATGCTGTAGTCATAAATACTTTTTCAGCATCCACATTATTCCCAGTTAAAACATAAGTTAATATGGCAATAAATAATCCGACTCGAGGAAAGTACATATCAAGCGTTAAACCAATTTGTTCTACGATCGAATACTTCTTTATCACGTCCACTTCTTTCCTGAAAATAGTATAAATAATAGTTTGTCGACTTTACCTTACAAAACGTGATAAATACGAGTTATTTTCTTACCGTCTAGCTTTTTCGACAAGAAGCGAGTATGGTACTTCCCAAACATACATTTTAATTACTTCTACTCCATTAATGATTTGATTCATCAATCTTAGCCTATTGTCAGTTTTTTTAGCTGACACGGAAGTCAAACGCGACACTTTCCTTCCAAGAAATACTGAAAAAAATGACGAGTTCATAAATTACTTGGAGGATCGTCTAAAAATAAATATAAATAAATTCGATTAATCATTAATTAAATGTGTTTACGAACTTAGATCGGAGCAATGTCTGTTCATTCGATTTTTAATACGAAGATAATATTAAAATGACAAAAGAAATACTACAGTTACGCCATAGTCTTATGATATGCTTATTTTTTTAATACTTACTCTGCAATGGTATACATAATAAAAACGCTATCATTCCTGTGATTGCACCCAATCCAATTTCACGAAATGTAAGATACGCTATTACAAAAACTTGAAGTGGACCAATCCACAAGTAATGAATAGCAATGACAAAGTAATCGAGCCTATTGACGTCGTTGCTTAAGAAATTGATCATCTGAAGATAAAGGATACAGCATAGAATATGGAACATAGATAGTAGAGACACAGAATAAATTGTGATTAATTTGTTCTGCACCTGCCCGACAGATGTTTCATTTTCAAGAACAGAGTTAGACAATCTAAGTATCTTCCTGTAAATTAAAGTACAACAAGCCACTCTAACTTTCATTCCTAGGTGTGTAAATGTTTGTATGGCCCAATGAATAATCACAGCATCTAGTAAAGGCACGACACAAAAAGCCGCGGCATAATAATGTATACCAGTACTCCAGTCTTGTCTGTTCCCTGAGAAATAACGTAATATCCTGGCGAGTAGAAACGGCTGCACGATCCTGAAATAAAATACGATTCTATTGCTAATTTTTCTTTCGTTTCTTTAACGCTATCGAGTTCAAACTCTCATTCTTTTTCCAATAAACAAATTTTGCCAAACTTATACTCAATTGCGTGCAGAAGTTTCCGATCGGATACATTTGTTTACACTTTATATCAAAAAGCGATATTTTAAAGCATTGGAGGATCTCTACTTTTTTTTTTTTTTTTATCTAAAACATTTGAATATGATGTGTAGCCACGTAACAGTGTTTATTTTGTCGTGTTGTTTTCTTTCCCTGGCTATAGTTAACATTTCATTGGATATTGGTTTTGAGATACAAAGTGAAAAATCTACCTGGCCAGAAACTTCTGCACTAGACGTATGATATTAGAAATAATCAGATAATACAGTACTTCTGAATTACTTGCAGTCGATAAAATTATAATCTGTATTTAAATTGAAAGAAATTTTAAAATAATAATCTTCTGATCGCACTGATTCTATATCTGCACAGTGTATCGAGTTATAATTAAATTGTTATATTTGTTACTGTACCGTATGCCAAATTCTAGAACAAATAGCCCTAGTCCACCGTTAATGAGTATTTTACCGAAGCATTTGAACAGTACCCTAAATAAACTTGGCTTCGAATTGTCTTTTTTCTTCTCACATATTTTCACCTCCCGCTCCCAATTTTTTACGATACGCTGACCCAAATAGCTGCTCTTGTCTTCCCGCAATGGCGAATACAGATCATCCTCCTCCAATTCTTTCTTATAACCGACAACGAACAGCTTGAGGATCCACCTGTTTATTAAATAATTAATTGAATTAAATTCCACTTAATCAACGATGGAATTCCTTGGAATCGTTGAAATAGAATTAAATAACAAACGATGGGAAAAATATAATATAGTATATAATTTAATAGAAATATGTGAAATTATTCGAATTACCAAAATGTAAGAATGGACAATGGATTGGCATTTTGGCGCGGATTATTCACTTCTTTCCTCTCACTTTTATCCATTTTCGCAAGCGCAACCGTTTTTGGTCATCTCAGAGTATTTAGAAAAATTCTGTATATCGTGTTTATCTCATTGCCTGAAACGAAGAAGCGAAATTTTTCCTATGGTTTAACGTTATCGATAAAAAACACTGTTACGTATATAGGGCAACAATTTTTACACGATCAAATTGCACAGCCTTATTCCTTATATATATTTGTTTTGTAAAAAATCGATAGAAATAATCTCATCTACTTTCAACATTTCATCGACGTTATTTAGTAACAATATTTATATAGCCTGTTTTATCGATTGCGAAGCAAAGAAAATTATCGAAAGGAAAAATCAAAATCTTTTGAAGTGAATTTTTTTTTAAAAACGCGTGGTCTTACGCAGACAGCGTCACACGCAAGAAGCTCATCAACAGCGATTCAGCAGATTTTATAAGTTTTTCGTGTGTGCTTGTGATTACGGGGCCGTATATCATCGTACAGAAAATTCCTCTGTTACAGAAATTCTATCATCGTCGTACACGCGTCCTCCTCATTTATCAGTACACATGTATTATAGACCATGTTTATGATTCTGTTCAAGGTCATCGATACCATCGAATCCTTCGCTGTAAAAGGTAATTCCACGCTTCCATCTATGGACCGAGTTTCTACATAATTTTTCTTTCATTTATCAAGGAGAATTCATACAATCGCCATTCGATGAACACTTCTCACATACGGTCGACTCCACATAGTTTATCCTCTATAAACGAGCCATACAGAAAAATAAATCGAATAATACCATCAAGGTTTATTAGTTGCTACATAAGAAATTAAATGTTAAGTAATTACATATGCTGTAAATAGAATTAATCAAATTTCTTTAGAATGATTTAAATATCGAATATGGGGGTTTCTAGCGTATTAAATATTTGCGTATAGTGGTAGACGAAACAAGTTTGAAAGATAAGATTTATTCGAAAAAAAAAGATCGTAAATGTGAATGAAATACAAAGAAAAGTTTGTCAATAGATGGATCAAAAATTCCATTGTTTACGATTTGAAAATAGATCTCAAACGACTTTTTTCTGCACTAGCTTTTATTATTGTCTCGATAATACAAAGAAAAGTTTGTCAATAGATGGATCAAAAGTTCCATTCTTTACGACTTGAAAATAGATCTCAAACGACTTTTTTCTACACTAGCTTTTATTATTGTCTCGATAATACAAAGAAAAGTTTGTCAATAGATGGATCAAAAGTTCCATTGTTTACGACTTGAAAATAGATCTCAAACGACATTTTTCTACGCGAACTTTCATTATCGTTTCGATATCGAGAATCGTAGCTTATAAATATCGCTCACTTTTTCTTAATTTCGCCCCGTGGTACGTTACGGAAAGACCTTGGAATACCAACGGTCAAGGAAGAGATTAGCAGATGCGCAAGAAGATACAGAGAAAGAATAGCAACGCACCCGAACCGGCTGGCAACGGAAACGATCAACACAAGCATAGAAAGAAGACTAAAAAGGAAACACCCAGCAGATCTCATAAAGGATATATCCTAACAAACACGAAGATGGTACCCCATTGGGGGTAGCCACCCACATGATAATCAAACAGCTAAAAAATTCTACCAAATGTCCAAATTGGACAAATTGTGAATGTGAAATATTAAATAAAAAAAAAAAACCTTTTCTTAATATCTTGTCTAGCTTGGAATAGATGATTGTTATCGATATGGTAAATAATATTTGGTATAAAAGTTATTAACGCTCGATACGTCTACTTTGATCTTCATCTTTTCACAACAATGTATGTATATTTGTCAAATATCGTTACGTTCGTAGATACACCACGCGTGTATTTGACAAATGATAATAGTTTCACGCATGTAATATTCGTTCAGTCTGTTCCACACAGTCTGCACTTGACAAATAACGAACAACGGGTTCCCGACGAACTCTTTGTTACAGTGTTCACATGTATCCGCATGTGTACAAGGAAAACATTGAAAATAACCACGATTGCAGAGGAAATTACAAATCATTCCAGTGCTCGGCTAAACGGAATAAAGAATCACGCGAACCATTAGCTGAGAAACTATTACTCAGACGTCTCCGGAAGACTTAGAAGAAAGCAACCGAGCGATTTACTCGCTCTTCGTCAATAATACGCATAACCATAAAAGACACTGGTGCGTTCTAACGTTGAATAAAATTTAATTAAAGGAAACGTAATTAATCTGTAGAACGTTTGTAAAATGTAAACAATTTGGAATATTTACAAGGGGAAAATGTAAAAAAAAATATGTACCATACTGATATTTACAATATTTCAATTATGGATATAATGTCTCTCCACTCGTTCAATTGTTGCAATTTTAATCAATTTATTCCTTTTCTCTTCACTTCTTCTTCTTCTTCTTCTTCTTCTTTACTCTACTCTTCATTCTACGTAAAACGAGCGCATTTAATAAACTTCCGTGAATTTGAGCTATTTTCATGGTCGTAATTTCTAGATTTTCTCCGTGGATTTGGCATTCCATGGATCTTCATATAAAGCAACGTATGCGAATATGCATAACGCTCATTGTATTCGTGTTTCCGGTATGTTACAGATCGGTTACGCAATTACACAAATATTATAGATATTTACTTGTACAGCTGAAATAATACATATTACAAAATTAATAACCGAGTGCGACAAAACGATGATATAACACGTTGTCACCATAATCATACAAAATCATTTTCTATATTTCAGCATTACGTTGTAAGAGAATTACATTATATGCAATCGTTCTACGCTTGTGCGTGAAAGTTTAGAGCATGTTAGGGTTCCAAAATGACGATTTCCTTTTATAACGAAATATTTTACTCGTGATGATATGCTTTTAGAGTATTCACATTGTAATTCATTATATCTGAAAGCGAAAGTTATAATTATAATATTCTCATTTCTCAGAAAAATGTACGAAAAAGTTAGCTTCGTCCAAAAAACGAAGAACGTTCCAAATTTTGGAACGAAAAACTACTTTGTGAAAATTTATAAATTGAATTTATCTTCAAACTACAGAAGCTCGGATCTTTAAATATTCCTTAAAAGAAAAAAAAAGCTGGAGATATATCAGTAGCTAAAACGTTCATCATTGAACAGGTATTATTTTATATTATAATCCGAGGGTTCCATGTTTGTTTGGTACACTGATTATTATGTGTGTCACGCTGTAACTTGATAACACGCGTTTTCTCGTTGTTGAGGTTCAAAGAACACACTATATATTGAGAATGTATGTAGTTGATAGAAATGAGGAAATTACGCGACAATGAAGCAACATCTGAAACCTTGACTACTCATTCCGTACGTAGAGACTAGTCAATCACACCGAGAAATTTTCCTGCAAACTAAATTAACTACACAAGTAAAACGCTTTATAAATCTTACAGAATTCAACACTTGACTGACTTATTTCGGTGATTTTCTATCAAAAATAAATAATTCCTGCAGCAATTGATAATCGCTTTTTTCCATTTTATAAAACAACGTACAAATCGCACCAAGTTTTATGAAATCAAATATTTTTAACATCTATGTTTGCCGTTTCGTATCTTTTCTTTATCCTCGCGCGTCTATATTCAACTAACGAATGAAAGAGGCAACTTTTTACTTATCCAAATATTATTTTTATCAAGTTTTTATAATTCCAATTGCGAAACGAAGAGAATCGCTTTTTCGTTAAATATTGCATTCCTTATAATTCCAAACTATAGAATATATACATTGTATAATTTTGTACAATTTTACAGCTGTAAGTAACAAATCTCGGTTTATCATACGCACGTTCCATATCTTTTCACCATAGTGCCGGCCCCACTTCCCTTTTTCACAGAACGCATGCACGGACGTTTCACACAGTACATCAGAATCACAGAATAACAGATTCCATTTAATCAAACGCTCGATATCTTTCCATCGTTGATTCTCTTTCGCTTCGCTCTTCCATCGAACGGAAGCCAGACGCTGAAACCAATCTGAATAAATCGAATTTTCCTATCCACCACTTGTCCGTACTGATAGCTCACTTTCAACGAACATTCGACGACGAAACATAGCGGAATATCGTATCGAAGTTGTGACATCTAATTTCGCAACGCATTAGAAAGGATAACGTTTACCGTTAATTGCTTTATTCCACAAGAACTTGATAGGTTTAAATCTGCCTAATATCGCTCAGGGGAGAACAATGTCTCGATTTGGTCGCTCAAGTCTGAAGAACAAATGCAATTACAATATGGATATATCGTAATCGATGAGTTTAAATTGCGGCAAATGACAGGATAAGACGGAAATTATCTGTCTGCACGACAGTTGTAAGATAATGATCGAACGAGTCTGTAACGAAGCGTGTGCCCCGGCCAGCCGTCAATTTTCCTACGAAATAATCGTTAATCGATCACTGGTATGAAACGCGGTATGATAACGGCGCGGCAGCGGTCAGTAGTTGTTAAAATCACGACTCGATTAAAACAACGAAGAACTGCGATGAACGTAAGGCGAGCCCCGTGCTCTAGTCGTTTCTATTACATTTTTTTAACATCGACTTCGTTAAAATCGTTCGTGATATTTCTAAAAAGTTCTCTGCGAGGAGACTGAATTTTCTTGGCAATTTTAACGTTATATATCTATAGCGATACGATGATTTTTTATATAGCTTGGATCTTATAATATTATATATCGAATATAATTTATATATTTTATAATATTGAATTTTGTCAATGATGTATTATGTTATAATACGCGCTGGGTTCGATGTTGTTCAATTTACGTTCAAGGATTTGCTCAATTTTTAATTGAACTGCGATTGATCTTGGAAATTTTCTTATGCTAAGAAGTTTAAGTTTACTTAAAAACTACTAATTCGTATAAAAGACACGCAAAATGCTTTGACTTTTGATTAATATGAAAATAATTTCGTCCCATACTACAATAGCTCTGCCTCTAAGACGGCGATTCTGTTGAGTTGTTGACCAAAATTCGTAATATTTTTGGCAACTGATTCATTCTATAATATTTTATATTTAATATATTTGACGAGGTTTCAAGAGAACTGTTTAAAATAATAGTAGTTCTATTATACAATAATACATTATTCTATTCGTGTCTTTATTAACATGAAATACTAACAATAATAATTTCGTAACAATAATCTCTTGTAGATAAAAATAAAAGAATTGCATTTCCTTCATTTACAACGATTTTTGTTATCGTATGCATATTTATTATTCATTTCATTATTCAATGTCACTGTTATTTCTTCTGATTTGATCTCAGCATGTATGCATTTACTTCACTTTATGAATGAAACCAAGCAAGATAAAGAGTTCTATTTTGTTTACATCAAAGAGTTTAGGAATTTTGGGAAATTATGTTACACGCGTATATTTTTAGTATATATACATCGTACTTTTCTGTATTTACGTATTTACAAGTTTGTTAATTTGGACCTTTGTATGTTCTATGCAAATAATAATAAGCCGATTTTGTTTCTAAACGTTTACTTTTATTATCATCGTTATCATTATTAATTATAAATGTTACGAATTAATTATAATTTTCTATAGATTTATTATTCTTAAGTTTTTGCATGTTTTCGTGCAAATAATAATGGGATGGCGTTTTGGTTATTACCGTAATTACTATTATAATTGTTATTATTATAATTTTCATTGTGTCACTTGATAATTTAGCATTCGGAAATTACGAATAATTAAATCAAATCAACTGTTTTGGCGTGTGTCGCAGGAAAATATAAACAGAAAAGTGAAAGACGTGTTCTTACTAAACGAAAGGGTTTTCTTAATTTGGGATGCGTGGCCCTTAAGAAAAAAATACACGAAATTCGTTATGTATATGTCCTATCTCAGCGTACATATAGTTATAATGTACATTGATCTGATCGAAGCATTCGGAAATTTAGAATCGATGGTAAGAAACATTATAGATAATACCATAGCAACCGCTACCTATTTTATACTATTTTTGCTTCGATTCAACAAACTGATCGAACACGGGATCGTTACTGTGAGAGAAGAAATTGCTAAGAGTAAGTTTGAATCTGTGGAGGAGATGCGCTTGTACTTCACGTATCACAACATTTCCGATAAATTCGGTAGATACGCCATTTCAATGACTTTAGTGATAGCAACTCTCTGGTACTTGTCACCTATGCTGCAGTTGTTGAAGCTTGATTCAGGTATTTCTTCATCGATACGTTGATTTAGATACCTTGATAAATTTGATGGTTTAGTTAGAAGTTAATACTATTACCATATAAGTATGTACATGAGGATTATTAGATTGTCTGGAAAGTTCGTAATGAAATTTAAAAAAACTTTTAAGTATTTTATATTTGATTTATATGACAATAATAATATAATTAATTTTATAAGCAACTGTAACGTTCCTCTTTATCTATTGCGCGTTCTCTCAGCTTTTTAATTATACATGAAATAATTTCGAGAGATACAATATCGTAGTAAATAAAAAATCAAATACTTTTTATCATCAAAGACGATGAAAAGTTAAGAGAAGATATCCAGAAATTGTTAAAATAATTTGGTACAATATGATAATTGTGATAATGATAATAATACTAATTAATAATAATGATAATTCTATAGCAAATTACATTAGCTATAAATTTTCTTTAAATTTCTATTACAAACTTACTGGACAACCCAATTAAAAGTATTATAGTTCAAATAGAATTTAACATTAATATGCTTGATTAGGTACCTTATTTATTCAAAATGTTTAAATCAGATGAAATTAGTATTATTTATACGTTATAAAATTGAAAAATTTTACAAATCTATGTTTTATATTTATTGGCAGATGATGTAAAAAATTGTATAGAGCATATGTATATACATAAATATAATAAAAGCTATATGTATAGTTGAATGAATTAAAATACGATATATACGTACAGTTTAATGAATTCCAAAATGCGTTTAAAACGAATTTAGGGCGAGAAGAAGCAATTTCATTTCTATGATATTATTTCAGGACAAAGCAATGAATCATCGAAAGCTTATAAATTGCCTTTCCGAGCCTATGCTTTTCTCGATTATCAAGACGACTTTCAAAACTTCGTTATCATGTATTTATACCAGTTTCCAGTCATGTTCGTTGCATTAAGCCATATAAGCGCCATCAGTTTGTTAGTTAACTTGGTGCTACACATCTGCGGTAAATTCTCAATCTTGTCGTATCGTATACAAAATATTTCCACGAATTCAAACGTTAATTTAGACAGTGTAATCAAAGAATTCGTGACCGCGCATGTAAAACTAATTACGTAAGTATTTATCTTTCTTGCTTTCATTTCTTATTTACATTCTATCGATTATCCTGTTGGTGTTCTTATTTATCCTATTTCAAACATAATTAAATTTACTTATTTATTTCAAATATAATTAAAACTTTACATCTTTATGCAAATATTTGGAGATAAATAATTCTTCAACCCTAATATACATATACATATGTATATTATTTTCGTTAAATAACATAGCTTTACTAGATGAAACAATCACTTTCTCATCCTGGAAAATAGTTTGCTTTTAATCTATTTAGTTTATTCTTCGAGACTTTATTTTTCAAGTTTAGTTTTTTTTTACCCATCTATAAATTAATATAAATCAGCTTGTACGTGCACATCATGTTCACTGACTCATTATCGTAACGATATTATGTAATATTCAAAATTCCATGCAGGACAGCAAACTCCATCAATTCAGCCCTGCAAGTTTTTCTTTTGGTGGAACTATTGCAGACAACCATTAGAATGGCGACTATCATATACATGATGCTTCTAGTACGTTTATCGCATTTATCGTTTACTTTGTTCATCGTATTATAATACTTGATTCAGACTTTACTGGAGTATAATTTATAAAAAAAAAAAAAAACATACATGTATATGTAAATTTAGATATAGAAACTCTATTTGTAACATTTCTAGCTATTTAATTTTAGACATTAATTTTGTTCGCATTCTTAATTTCAATTGTTATAATTTTCAGAATCCCTCGGGAAGTTTCGTGAACACTTTGACTTACGTTTTATACATTTCGATAATTATATCGATGTTATATCTATACTCTTTCATGGGAGAACAGTTGTCAAACGAAGTATCTATCATTCGCAGTTGTGTACAAGTGTCTTCAACCAGATAGATTTTCCTGTCTACGACAAAAAGAATAACTTTTAACAAAATTAAAATAATCTTTGATAACAGGATTTTTATTGTAGTAGAAAAACTATCAGATGAAAAATGGTGCAAAGAAGCAGAGTTAAGTGATGTTTAGCATTAGTCAAAGGCTGCAGATTGTTTAATATCACGATTACTAAAACTATGCAAGTGCTAGTGACAAAATTAATATTGATTTTTAATTAAATGGAAATATAATTATAATATGAATGAAAATATTTGAACGCATAAACTTTTGCGTTCATATTGTACGTGTCACGTAAAATCTGTTTGCTTGGATACTTTTGCACGCATTTTCCACCCTTTCGAAATTGTTATAAAAAAAAGATTAAAAATATGATTAAAATTACATTTAGTCGATGAAAGTGAGCGAAGCGTTTTATGCTACGGACTGGAATAATTTATCGCTGCATAATCAAAAGTTATTGCTTCTGGTTATGACTCTTGGACAACAGAATTTGCACGTTACAGCTGGAAAATTTTATACCTTCTCATTGTACGGTTTTATCGCTGTAAGTAAATATTGAATATATCTGTGTATAGTCGTAGTTATCTCCGATAATTCTTCGTCTTTGACACGAACCGATGTGTATTCAATAAATAATCATCAGCATTATTAGAATATCAGAAAATGCATTGGTGATATTTATACGATCCACTCTGAACAATTTCTATTATCTGTCAAAAATATTTGATTTGAATCCTTTACTTACATTTTATCAATATATTACGCGCATTGTGGCAAACATTTTTAAATTTCATTAGCACCGTGACGAGACTCTACTTTGATTATCACAAAATTCAAAACACATTTGAAAATATATGTAGAAATTACAAGATATTTAGTAAATGTTGACACAGTCAATTATTCATTGTATTAATAAGCCACAATACTCAATATATTTGTAGTAAATATCTTGTAACTTTTACGTAGAATTTCAGATCGATTTCCAATTTTACCGATATAATTACGTCTCGTTAGAACACTGATGGAATTTCAAAAAGTTTCCTACAATGTACACAATATGTTCGTAACAAATTTTCTGTGGTAAGTGTTTGAGTACTTTCAGGTGTGAGTTGATTGTTGGTATTAAGTTGATTCATTTTGAAATATTGTATTTTTACTTGCATTCTGTGTTGTGTACAGATTGATAAAAAAAAGACTTTGGAATTTTTAGGGCAGATAGTACTTGAGACAAATGGAGGAAAAACGTCCTAAAATGTCTGAACTCTCTTTTTCAAAGATTAAGATTTAAATTCGAAAACAGCCCTTTTTTGTGATCTTACTATAAAGTTTACTGACGAAGAATGTCTACTTACATGTTCGTTTCAGTGTTCCGAACGGAACATTGTAAACAAATAGTACTCGACTGTATTAGTTTCAACTGTTCATCTCAAACAGATCTTATTATTTGTGTGTTTATATGTTGTGTTAACAGGTTATGAAAACCTCGTTTGGATACGTTTCTCTTTTACGAACTCTCATTTAATGTAACATGCACAAAGACTGTGTTATAAACTAAAACAGTGCAGTCAACGTTTAAACATTATAAGGTATTATAAATAAACGTTTCAATCCTATTTTGCAGTTACCGTTAATTACCGTTATTTCATATTTCGCAAAATTTGACGTATGATTCTACGTTTGAAAATGTTGTTATTTCTATACTCAGAGGTAAGATCAGAATAGTTATTATTTTATTGAATGGATAAATCTATCACACCGTTCTGAGCCAAAAAAACCTTTATTGCACGCGCTTACAAAAACTAGGGATAAAAATAAAAAGGCATCTTAAGCCTATCGATTAAATCTATCGATTGTAACTAGGATCATCCTCTAGTTCTATTTCTTATAACTAACGCATCGACTAATGGATGGCGAGAACGAACTCACGTTGTCATTTTCAACAGAAAATTTTAACAAATTTAATACATTTTTCTGTGGAACAATAAATAAAATTGAATATAAGACAAAGAAAGTTCCGTAAAGAAATTTTACTGATTAGAATTAATATTGTGAAATGATAAAAATTGTTTGTGCGACAGAAGTCCCTTAATAATTTACTAATATTATTAAGTATCGAATTTGTAAATTGAGATTTGCCATTTTTTATGTTATCTTCTCGTATGAATGAATGAACCTATGGAAATGAATAATTTGTTTCTTGAAAATTGAATATTAATCACGTACTTGTGTAATGAAATTGAGAGAATCAATTTAGCTTTCGACGAGCTTAATTGGTAAATTGTTCTACAGAAGGATATTCCGATTTTAAGTTGTCACTAGTTCACATTATACACCTTTTGTTGTACTTAGCACTCACATACTTACGTAGAATTCGCTATTCTAGCGAATTTGCTTTCTACGAAATTGGACGACTATTTAAAAATAAAAAAAGACAAAATTCATCTTCCTACGTTAATGTAATCTTCCTTCATCAACTTCGTGTGTTTTATATTATATATATCCTTTATCTTTATTTATATGTAACGTGTTGATAGAAGAACCGATATATCATGTGAGAAAATTGCTTCGCCACTTAGAAGGTTAACTACAAATCAACAAGTATCATCCATAAAATGGCCTTGTAACGCAAACAAATATGTTCATCTACGTTATTGAAACACGTTATGTACACGTATTATTTTTATGAATTATTATATGAAATTATATGAAATTATTATATGAAATATAATATTTATTATTATATGAAAATATTATAAAAAAAAAGAAAAGAGCAAAAAGGAGAGAAGATGAAAGTACCATTTCAAGAGATTTGACAGAACAAATGTGATTGCGACTTTTATTGGAAAATTGCTAGTGAGGTGTTAATTGTAAAATTATCATTGATTCAAACTGTAATGGAGCACGTGTCCACGATTACGTATCAATTTTCGTATGAAATTACCACTTATCGATTGCGCGTACGAAACAGCGTCGCAGCGGAACCACAACTCAATTAAATAGCATAGGAACGCAACGAATGCAATATGTCTATCACTTTGCATCGTACAATTCTATTTACGTCATTTAGGAGAATAAAGGATCCTTTGTTACAACACCGCGACTGTTGCAATCAAGCGTCCGACACTAAATTTTCACGTTGTATGCAATTTTTCATATAGTTCCACAGATTTCTATGCGATATCCCCGATTCTCTGCGTGTATCTTAAAAACGGATCTTTATTCATTTTAATCACGTTATTCACTTTTATTCACTTTATTCACTTTACTCACTTTATTCACCAATATACTAATATATAAATGTTCACTCAGCCTTCAATCAAGTATCATTCAAAATTCTAATTTTTAATTAATATAGGTGTATTCTTGATCCCGTTTTTTATCTGAATAAGATAGACACAATCGATATACGTATAGGTATATGTACGTACATAAATCTGTTATGTTCATATCTTTTTCGGTCGTTGGCAGGTTAATTGGAATTTTATGAATGTTAGTTGTAAGACAGATTTACGACATTTATTTTGAGAGCAACTCATGTCAACGTACTTTTCTTGCAAATGAATATCTAGGTAAACATTTGCGAGTCTTTACCTATTTCTCGACCGACGTTGTCGCAAACAGAAGCAGTTTACGTATAGCAAACATACGAAAAGATACTAGTAATTTTAAATTGTACTGCTTCCTTTGTCTTCGTCATCGATAAATATGATAGTGAGTTCTGCACCGATTATTATACAATTAGGTATCTTTTTTATACAATTATAGATGTTTATGCGTATATAGGAAATTTAATATATTACCCGAATCACGTTAACCCATTCAGGACCCAACTTTTTCCACCATAGAAACAATTTCTGGCGAACTTGTCGAAATGCTATTTCTCCTCCGATTTCGATGATTTTGAAATATGTCGTAAAGCCCAACATTTAAAATAACTTTTTCCTATATATATACATATACAAGTCTTACAGTTATACGCAAAAATATCCCGCCATTTGTGCTTAGTTTCCAAGCTGGATTGGGTTAGTGTACATAGTTACATAGTGCTAGATCCGACGCAGACGATTGACTTTTGTCCACGCGATATCACTGTGATCATATGTCTGTCAAATCTATATCTGTTTTCGACGTCCTTAACCGGGGAAACAACGAAAGACGTATAACCCGGTCATTGCGCCACCCGTGGGACTGCCTCCGGGCAAGCCAACGAGTGTTGCTTTTCTGACGAGATCAAAAGTGCTATCAGCCATGTATCTACATAGTTTAACGGAATTCATTTTTCCACTTTGTTTGCTAAATATAAAAAACATGTAATTATTTTAAACATAAGTGTAAAAGCTCCAAATAGTATACATAATTTATTACAATATATATGGAACACAGTGCTAAAAATATACCAACTCATCAATATTTGAACATTTTGAAAATTTAGGAAAAAATTATATCAATGTTCAGAGAATAAAGAAAGAAAGAATTAATGCGTATAATGAAATTGGTTAGGGAAAACAAAAAAGTACTAGATTTCGAGCGTTCGATTAATGTATGTATCAACGTTTATTATTTTTATTACTTTGTCAACACTGCAGTTGCTTGTTCTTTTGTTTGACATCTCTGGTGTCAGTTGTGACATTTATTGGTTAGAATAAAACCTCTTAGAAAGGAAAATGCCTCGTAGAAAAGAACTTTCTATTACAGAAAAAGCAATGATTGATTCTTTTCGCATCGAAGGCAAGAGATACGGTTATATTGCGAATATCTTGAACAAAGAGTGCAATTGTAGATTATATCACAAGGAGATGTATTACCGGAGTATTTTAAAATCACTGAACACTGTTATTTCGAGAATGGAATCAGTACTAAAATTAGAGACTGCTGATAAAGAAAAAAGACTTTTATTTGCACGGGGAAATTATGATTCTTTTTATCCCCTAATGGTGTAATGCTTTTTTTAATAATAATTTGTCTTGGTGATTTACCACCAAACACATTATTTTAGGGGCGGTTCCGTCATGATTTGGGTGAGCTTTTTAGCTTCTGGCAAAAGCTCCGTTGCTTTTAACTCAAACAGAATGAATAGTATTGATCATACGCATATGCTGGGAAATTATTTAAAACGTTCTTTTTTGGATAGAAAATGATTAAAAATCAATTTTTGTATAAGATGATGCAGTCTTAAGGCAGACTACAGCTTACGCTAGTTGTCGTTTTTGAAATTGATAATTAAATTTTCGACTTAATTCGTAAAGAAGGAAACAACACATTTATGAAACAGTAATTAAGTAACATTCTTCTTTATTTTTAATTTATTACCTTAATTTTGGTCAATTCCTTAAATATTTCTTTTTATGATCGTATTTAACATAAGAAGAAAATATAAGAGCGTAATTTTTTTTAAAACGTCAAATTATTAGAATTTATTGGTCGTATATTTATCGTTAGAATTTGCATTCTAACGATAAATATAAATAAGTTTCTTTCCATTCTTTGACTCACCCGTTCTAACAGATCGATAATATAACCACATTTATTTATATATTCAAAATTTTAGACTTATGTATATCTAAGCAGGTAAAGAATTGATAATTAAAGTTCTTTTCCCATTTAAAAGAATATGAATTGGAAAAACTTATTAAACAAATTTACATCAAAATAATTTGAACAATTAGAATCTTTAATTCATGATTACTATATATTTAATTATTCAAATACACATTGAAAATACATTTAATGCAGAATTAATTCTAACTCATCAATAGGTCAACTTGAAAAAGCGAATACATTTTTCTCTGATACGTTTTTCTAATTTTATGATTTAAACAGGTATCGAGTTTAACATACTTAATCAGAAAAATTAAAATTAGTGTCATTAATACGTATCAATCGTTGAAACAATCATATAACACAGTACTCACCGTAAAGGTTTGGTATCGCCACGAAGTATATTCAATAAATAACGCTGCACAATAGTTTCGAAACACTTAGCGACATCCAAATTTTCCGCGCAACCACACTCCGTGTACTAGCGTTTTACCAACTGAAGAACGAGTAAAAGGTTGCAACCTTTATATATAGCGTGTCACGCGGCCGTTGTCTGGCGTGTGTAGTATTGATGAAGGTATGTACTTAATACATTTACTTTATTGTTATCGTTTTAAATATTATCTGACTTTGTCTCTTTTCAACATGTATGGGTTCAAGCGTGCGGTATCATTTACAACTATCAGGCATATACTTTTGCTTAATAAGTTACTTTTTCGTAGGGCTATCGAGTTACGAAAGACTATATTGAAAGAATTTCGCTTGTATGTGTCAAGGCAACGAACTATCAACTAGAGAATGTATCTTGGGAGAAAGTCAATCGAATGTTTGAGACATCGTGATCGCACTGCGTAAATGAACTCGCAACGCTATCTGTGAACAAAGAATTAAATTATAAACGAATAGAGTTCTCAAAGCTTGGGACAATTTACGGGGCAATACTGTATTTGAATCTCAGGAATGATAATTTTAATATACACACACTCATTACACTATCGCGTGAATTGCTTTTAATATGAATTTAGTTCCGACAATTCTACCAGAAGACACCTTCTATAAACCGGGAATGAAATATAAACTGACCGGTTGCATACTTAAACGGAAAAATATATATTGTTAAAATATTTACCACGGACGATTGGATATGAGAAAGAAATAACTTAGATAGATACTTTGTTAGCTTTTGGTTATTTTTTGTGGACCGTATCAAATTAGCAGTTCTATTACTCACGATGTTTCATTATCGGCAATTCGTGTAAACTTTTTAGAGTATTATGCTGTTTCGCCTTCGCGTTATTTTTTTCTCAACAACTTTGCACGTGAGCAGGAGGACAAAGCCTTTACCAACCAAGGAAAATAAAACACCGACAGGCGGTGCGGAGCTCCACCCACCCTTAGACCAGAATGATCAAGAAAAGGGATTTTAGAACTAGAAAGAAACGAAGAGCCGAAAATCGTGAGCGAGGAAGAGTTTTCGAAGCAGAATATTTATTAATTTTCGAGAAATATTGTTTTTCTTTTCCAACCGGTTAATTTTGAACGAAAAATACAAGTCTTCGAATAAGCAACCGTTTTGAATTACGGAAGTAATCAATTCAATCTTCGCGGTCTCCGGTGAACACTGATTTAGCATTTCACGGAAACCAACCCACTCATCTTTTCCCTAAAGTCACGAATAGATGTAGCACAATAGTTTTTATGATGTTAGTATGATTTTGTATGGTATTTACTTTTATGATGTTATCGTATAAGATAATTACTTTTGTTTTATATGATTTTAGTACACAGTATTGATGGACCACAAAACTATTTAAACGCTTATATTAGAGAAGTCTTTTATGAATTGATTTATTGCGTGCTATACAGAATATTTTGAAATTTCTGTAACGCATTATTATCATGATTATACTGATAAAGTTAAAAACGAATTTGGAAATATATATAGAAGTTACAAGATATTTATTGCAAACATACAGTTAGCGTCAGTTACATGTTTAAGGTCATTATTAACGCTAATTAATACTATACTAATTTTTTATCAAATATATGTTTGCAATAAATATTTGGTTACTTGCATTTACATTTATGAATCGTTTTGAAATTTTACCAATATAGTCACGATAGTTGTATCCTATTACAGTGCTAAAGAAATATCAATAAATTTCTATGAAAAGTGTTGGAATATTTTCATGAGCCACTGTAAGTCTATTGTAAGCGAATTTTTGTAAATTGTGTAATAAAAGGTAATATGAAATTTTCTTAATTTCACATAGTCAACACAAAGCATTTTTTCGTAACGATCTTCATTATAAAAAAAGTTTATTATTCGTAGCTGAGGTGGCGCGTGGTACATACATGAGGTTTCCGACTACAACAAGTCCTATGATTTCACTCAAATACTATGTACAAACATGGGTCATGTTGTAATATTATTATTTAATATTAATTAACATAAGTCAACTTATACAACTAAATTATTACCCATTACGCTATGATCTAAGATATTAATGTTCAAAAGATTCACTTTCACGCAAATCTTGTACAACGTTAATTGTCACATGTGTTATCTTGTAGTACGCGTTCTGTAGTGCAGTATAAACATTTTCTATTTAACAACGTATTCTCGCGATATTCGGTTGTGATAATCGGAGAATTCGTTTAATCTTTCTATAACAATGTTCAGTCGCTGAGGAAGGAACAAACTTTTTTTCTCACCGAATATACTTACTTAATGCTTAAACTCTCCTAAATATACGACTACACTTACAGTTACGTACACGCAAAAACGCATCGATAGAGAAAGTGTCACAAAGCGAGCACTGATTGAATTATTAAAACGAAAAAAAAAGTAGAAAAAAAATTATCAGAATCATCTGGATTGTAATAAATATTACTTTCGTAAACATCAAAAAGAAAGTGAACTAGTTACAGTACTCATACCTACTTTCGTTCACAGTATAAAAATATCTGTGTAATTAGTACCTACGAAAATCGTTGCTCTAGTATCAGATAAAGTATACGCAAGAACGTTTTTCTCGTTCTTTCGCCGTTATTGAGATTTACAAAACATTCGCATTCAATTATTTTTCTTTCATTTCGCGCTAACCGCTTAATTGAGCAAAAACGAAGAAACTTAATGGACATTTTTATTACTGGTGTGTATTTCAACTATTCTACGTACGAAAGAAAAGCTTCGTTTGCAAAGAAGTACAATTTTCCAGGAATATCAAGAGAGATCATAAGAATGAAATTAGATAAGAAGAGAGATATTACATAATGGACACCTTCGACGTTCCCGTGTTTACACTTTCCCGAAGGTCTAATCTATCATCGGATTTCTTTCTTTCCTTCTTTGAGTATTCGCGTCGAACAGAAGAATCGTAAATGATAAAATGGCACCCTGAGTTGAAGAAGCACGGTTTGTGTAGAAACGCTATATAAGTACCTAAGGCGTTAGAACAACTTTTTTCTTCGCCTTGCTGCCCGTGTATTTCAAGGACAAAGCATTATAGTTGTGGAATCGTTTGAACAGTTCCGTGGAATGCACTTTCATCGAGGTATAATAATATAATTTCCATAATGTCGCAAGAGCGGCAAACCCCTTTCTTTTCTTCTTCGTTTCCTGTTACGAATGCGACGCCCTCGTAGAATCCTTTTTGACAGCTGATATGCCTGTCGAATTCGTCACTTTGTAAGCGTTGCCCTTCACCTCGGCGGGGTGTTTGTGAGTACTCGTCGATGATTTCCTCGGGGGTTTGGTGATCTGCGTCGTAGAAAGACCGCTGACCGGGTATTTATTTCTGCTTGATGTTCCGCCATTGCTACTTCTCGCGCCGTTCTTCGTAGACGTTGAAGAAGTCGTCTCAGCAGGATGCTTTGGCATCACGAATGCTTTCGTCTGCTTCAATAAATACCGATCGTTACACAACGCCGATATCAGCGGCAAGTCCAAGTTACGACTCTTCTCGCGAAGCGTCCGAATGTCCAACATTCCGTCTTCTTTTCCTTCTTCGCGCTCTTCCATCGTGGTTGCTTTCGACGTCTTCTTCGGGGAAGAAGATGACGAAGAGGCGGATGGAAGTGGTTGATTTTTCTCGAGGTTCTGTAAATAAGTAAAACAATTGAAATAAAATATTTGCATCGAAACTATTTAGACTTTGTGTATTATATTCGTATTATATATTGTATTATATTTATATCGGCAAGAGATATCTTGTTCTTTTATTCATAGAAAGAATATTCGGGCTGAAGAGTATATAGTCTCGGGAAGAACAACGGAGTTAACAACAATTTTTGTAATTTATCTTAAACCTTTTATTTCTTTAAAGCTCATGATATATATCAAAATCACGTGGGAAATATATGATAAGTTCATTTTTATTCATTTTTCTACATTCATATTACTTGATGCGTAAAATGAACTATTTTAATATGAAATTGTTGAAGAGGGGAATAATCTGATAAATAATATGCAGGTGATAAATAATATTAATTCGATTGTTGTGTTAGTTTAACTTCATTAATAGCAACCTGCATATCTAATATTATTAGCATTTTTTAAATGTTCAAGAGTGTGACGAAGATACATATTTGATAATAAAATCGAATGAAAAGATAAATGAAAAGATTTTGGTGTTGACTATTAAAATTGTTCTTTTATAAAAAGAAAATTTAACTTATCATGGTTTCCCTGTAATTTTTATATTGTATGTTGCTACGTAACGTTCGTAATGATTACCATACGATACAGAACACATATATTCCTGCCATTAAATATTAATCCAATCTTACTTAAAAAATAAAGCAGTAATTTATACTATAATAACAGGATAGTGTGTTATAATACAATACCTGTATTTCATAAGGTGGTGGTGGCGGAGGTGGCGGAAGTCGACGATGCTTCAACTGCGGCAGAGACTGCAGCTTGGTACTGGAAGGTGAATCGAAACACTTCAAAATGTTCTCGTCGCTTCTCGTTCTGGAGAACGCGTGGAGCGTGTGGGGATGAGCTGGGGCTGGTGGTTCACGTCTAAGACTCTGACTGCCTGCCGACGAACAAGTAGCTCCACTATATAGCGAGCTTGTACTAGCAGCATAATGACTACTCAGATTACTATGCGGTAAATAATTGTTAGAACTTGTGTCGCTGCTACTAAGGTTTTGATTCGAAGCGTATTTCGTGGGTGACGAGAACGAGGAACCAGGAAGGTATGGTGTGCTACGATACATTACTAACGATTTATTGTTAAAAGAAGGATAAGGAGGAGGAGG
>NT_176861.1:1569414-1569624 GCF_000188095.3 Bombus impatiens | reverse complement strand
CCATAGCCGCCAGAAGCGAACCCTGTTTCGCATCGATGTACTCTTGCTTCGACACCGCGGGATCTTTTAGAGGAAACATCACGTAATCGACATCCGAATACAGTTGCTGCTTATATTGTTCGATCTGCGACCTCGCAACTTGACTCGTGTAAACGGTAGCTAAGCTGGGTGGTGGCGGTGGAGGTTGTCTGGGATGAACCATTGGCGGAG
>NT_176861.1:1534541-1569255 GCF_000188095.3 Bombus impatiens | reverse complement strand
AACTGGCGTAGGTTTCATTTTGTCACCGGGATAAGTGGGTGGTTGAATTCTAGGTGGTGGTTTCGGGGCAACCGAAGCAACGTCATTGACATTGACTTGATTGGCGTTGATGGTCTTTGAAGCCGTCAAAGTGGCGTTCATCTTGCTGTTTGCTAGACCCGTTTGTATTTTCGTGGACGTCACCCTCGATACGATTTCTTCGCTCGTCGTTGGATACAATTTGGAAATTGCTTCCTGTCGAGTGACCTCCGAAACCTCGGGATAAGGCGGTGGAGGTGGTGGTTCTCTGGGTGTTACCGCGTCGTTTCTCGGAGGCGTAGGCGGTGGTATCTGAATTCTTTCCCTGGGTGAAGTGTAAGGTGGCGGTGGTGGTGGATCGGTTCTTCGTGGTGGCAAAGGTACGAACTCGCCGCGAGTAGCATTATATGGTGGTGGAGGCGGAGGTTCCCTTTCGATGTCGGATATGTTGGGTCGCGGTGAGTTTATGGTTGCGTAGTCCATGCTTACTGGGTAAGGAGGAGGTGGAGGAAGTTGCCTGTCGCTATCGGTTCTTGGTGGCGGAGGTGGTGGGGGCATAGTAACGTAGTCGCAATCAGAGTCCATGGAATTGCTAATGGTCTTTCGAGGAGGATAACGTCCAACTATTAAATCCGAAAGTTCATCGGCTGACAAAAGAGGTCCAACGCTGGAAGGGTCACTACCATCGCCTCTGAAGCTTCCTGCGCTCAGTATGCTATTACTGCGTGATCTAGAATCTTCGAGCTGCTGATCCAGAGCTCCCGTCATGGTAGAAACAACGTTACTAACGTCCTCATCACCTTTGCAGACGCTGTAAATAGGTTCCTGATCTTCGGTACCAACATCTTCTGTATACACGTCGCTTGTCTCGGATCTAAGACCACTGTGTATGGTATAAAAACCAGATGTTACAGAAGCCTCGTCAGTCGTAGACTGAACAGAACTTAAGGCACACACGTCGCTCGCTGTAGAAGATCCGTTCGCGTCACCGGTAGGTGAATATAAATCTCCCATTCTTTCATCCTGCATCTCACTACTCCTGAGGGTATATACCCCACTAGTTTCGCTAGCAATGTCAGTACCTGAAAAGGAAATATGTCGTATAGTACAAAATTAACGTTATAATCGATAGAGATGTAAAATAATTACTGATATTTGTTTAGTTGCAACTGAATACCCTGTGAAGCAAACATGGCATGGTACTTACTTAGTTAACTAACATATTTATGGCTTTTTGGTAGAATAAAAATGATTGTAGGCAAAATTGCAGTATATACATGTAAGTCAGAGATAAAAATTCTAGAATTTAAAAAGAGACGACCTTAAAATACTTTTTTTCTTAACAAATCTAAATTATCGAAATTATTGTCAATATTTTATCAAGATATAAGATGTATGTTTAACAAATAGTTAAGTTCCCCTCATACTTTTACCATTTGAATAAATATCATTGTATATTTTAAGGTCTTACTATATTCTTTTAATCTGGAGGTATACATAATTTTTTGTAAAACTTACCCGCGTATTTGCCACCTTTTTTGCACCTGTCGTAAATGGCGCCAGGAAAGCTAGCAGTTTCTGACGAAACCGCTGAATTCTGTGCCGTATGCGAATAACCGAGTTCCAGACTGGAAGTCGCGGATGTACGCCGCATTCGCGGCGGTCCACCAGCAGGTGCATTCACAACCACGACCGTGCTGCAGCTGCTGCTACATTGTGACCCTTCAGCCGCCGTGGCCGCGTTCGATGTCAATCGCAATGCAGCCGTTGTAGGAGTGCTGTCTGTACCATCAACTTCTGTAATTCGTGCGATGGTTTGTAAGATTGTATATATTTGTATATTACAAATATCTACCGTTACTACTTTGTGATAAATTTTGATATGCTCTTAAAATAATTTTACAAAATTCGTTAAAGGAGTTAAATGTTTGAAGAAACAATTACGTTTTTGAGAAAAGTCTTCTCATTTTTACTCATAAAACATACCTTCAAAATTTGGTTACGGTTATGCACATAATTCTTATTATGCTTATCATTATATAATTCAATCCTTGTAAATTCTATATTCGTATAGAGGAAATAAATTTACCATCCACAGTGGAGACTGGAGAGGACGGCATGGAACGATCCTCGACGTTTGCATTCGAGCCGTTGACAACACCGCACTGAATACCAGAGTATGAAGTATTTTCAGTAAGACGTGGCAAACATTCGGTCGAGGCGGGCGCCGTGTCTGGTTCATCCTCGCTGTGTACCCGGTCGCTGACAATTCCAGAAGTCGTGTTGGACGACGTGCTCGAGATAACAGAAATTCGTTGGTCACCGCGCGCCCCACGTGCTGTTAAACTCAGCTTGCACCGGGCAGGATACATGTAACAGTCGCGAAGTACTTTCCTCTCTGAAATAAAAAAGAGAACATTGATTTTGAGATAAGACTGCAGCTTCGTATCAAAGAGATTTCTTTTTAACGTTATACCAATTAAAATTTGACTATGTTTAATTTGAAATTAATACAAGTTTTACCTAATCAAATTGTAGACGTCACTGGAATTCGATTCCATTCAAGATAGGCAATTTGATCGACATAAATATTTAATCATAGATAAAGAACAAGAAGGGAATACAAATTTATATACAAAAGCGTTAAGGGAAGAAGAAACCAATGAAATATGACAAAAAGAAACCCAAATCGTGTCGTAACAACAGGTGTACTTGGACAGTTGAAAATGACTTTTTATACATTTATCAATAAGATTGGTAAAAAGAACAGAGGCTATTAATTTTGAACAATATAAATTTCGCCCAACCGACCTTCCTCTTCTCGCCTCTTCGCTTCGTTTACTCTAGGTGCTATGGCCATGGAGAACTGATGGGTATCTCGACAGAGTCCCAGAAGCAATTTGCTTTTATCATCGCATCCACTGTAAAGGGTGAGCTTGTCCGGCTGATCGACTGCGCGTATCTCAAACTTCTTGCGCTGCAATAGAAATGCAACAAATTAAAAGATTTCCGATATAGATATTTCACGTAGATTGAACAAGTTTGATAAATTTTTTCGACGCGAAAAAGAAAAGAAAATGGTATTATAACCTTTGATACGTTACTTTAACGAATAACGTGTCACGTTTGCATGATTTTCGTAAGTATAAAAACAGTGAAAAGAGGACAAACTACAACACGATACATCACACAATGCATAAAACTAACGTCGAAGCAAAGTTTGCCGATGTTGTTCCAGGCGAAGACACGCGGTGTTTCCTCCTCAGCGTAGACTCGCACCCCGCGAGCGCAAATCGCAAGGAGTATGCGTCCCGGACCTGCCTCGTTCTTGCTTCTTCGTAACCGATAGAGGTGAGCGTTGAGCGGCGCCTCCAGCAGCACCGCCTCCCGGATGTATTGCAGTTCTGCCTCCTCCCTCGATAAACCTCGGTTGTCCCTGTGCTGTGCCGCAAGCACAGCGAGCACATTCGACTCGAGGCACATCTAATCCAACATAATCGTTCGTTACGTTTAAATGAAAATTCAATAACTACCGCTTCCGCAAATTACAACGCGCACTCATTGATAGACGATAACTATAACGCGTAAACGCGTTGGAATTAAACTTTCCAGCCAGTATCTAATGGCCTTTACGATCGAGAGATATTAGCGCTTGGGATAGGTCTACATTCCAGCGGCTGATTCGTAGAAAAACAAATGTTAATTATCTATAGAGTGTCGAAGATACTTTTTTTTTTTTGTTCAAATCCGCTATAGGAGAAAATAGTTTGTTAGTTGATTGTTCAATACCTATTCGAACTGTGGACTTTTCACGTATTTGTGAGAAATTTGAAGGACGAACAATGTATGAAGTATTCGACGTAGATCACTTATTACGATATTTACTAGATGAAACAAATATTCATTTAGACTACATTTTCTTCGATTACGTTCATAGTAAAAGTGTGAAATTGCATAAACATTCGCAGTCTAGTTTCATGGGCTTTTACGAAATAGTAACTGCACATTTTAAATTGAACGAAGAAAAGCAAAGATGGGACAAGGGAAACGATAAAACTTCGATTCCTCTGAGTTTTAAAATAACAGATAGAACATTTTAACCAAGGAGGTCGGTAAATATGAATGAAATACTTACGTGTGGCGGAAGGTAGTCCGTGGGCTTGCAGTATCCCACAGATCCTGCGTGTGGCCTGTGTCGTTCTTCGGAGTAATCGCCAAGATCGGCTTGTAGGGCAAGACCCGCGAGTGTGAGCAAGGGCGTAACGATAGATGGTTCGTGTAAGGGATGGTGAGGATGGAGGTTCTCCACCCCACCGCCATGCCTGACAACATTGTCGCGCAGTTGCAGGTAATAGTGGTGGCGCGTCGTTTCATCGCTGAAATGATAATCAACCGGTTAGCTTCGTTTTTGTTCTACGTGATTAACTATCTTTAATTATCGAGCGAGTTTTTTTTTCCTTTCTTTACAAGAAACTACACATTGGGAACAAGTTCTTCCCATTAATTTGCGTGATCGAAGTTGTTCTACGAGTAGTTCTACGATGACTGGACGCGGTATAAAAAGTCATAAAATTTGTTAATAAAAAGAATAAGCAAAAAAGAAAGATTGCGTTATGTAAAGTTTAATTATTTAAACGTAAGCGATATTAAAAATCTCGAGCTAAGAGTTTGCTTAGTTCGTCGTTTCGTCTTGTACGTCATTATTTTATTCTCTCGATTATCATTCAGACAAAAGTTGGAAGATGATTAAACTACTTTTTGTTACATTCTACGCGCTTCCTCGAATTTGCTATAAATCATCTGACTCGTCATAAAACACATAGATACATATATAAATACAAAATACGAAAGTCAGACACCTTGCGGCAGAACTTTCCAAACTAACGTATGATCAGGTTATTACAACACAGTGTCACGGTTACGTGTAACCTTGGACGGTAGTTGTGCCATAAAAATAGTTATTTACAAAACTTCGTACGACCAGCGAACACTATCTATTATCCGATGTAATAACAACGAAATAAGGAACTAATTAGCTTCGAATCGTCCGCTCACTCGATACACAGATACATATATTACAAAACGATCTTTTCAATTACTAATAATATTAACAAATCGGAGGCAAGCAGAGATTATGTAATTCGGCCATTGCGAAAGCTTAATCGAAAAACATGATATTTCACGAGCCATAATTGAAACACACGTCATACGATCCAGGAATTCTCATTAGCTAATTGATACAACATAACGCAATCAGAGTCCCTCTACAAAGAATAACTGCAACAAAATCCACGATTTACCGTATGCCGGAAGACGTGATATCAAAACAGTCATCTAGACATACACAGTGCAACAGCATAATTGTCGGGTGTTGAAAATAGAAAAGAAAAATATGCGCTATCACGTAACATTACGTTAATCTGAAGTTGTTGTTCGTAAGAAGACCCTGTACAGCAGATCTTCGCCAGTGTTGCGATAATTCTCGTACATGATTTTGCAAACACTGCGAACGAATCGTCGTGTATCTTTAAACGTAGCGAAGAACTTTTGCGACAAATTACATGCCCCAGGATTGGGTTTGTCGGGTAGATAATGACCCAAAACACGCTGTCCATGTCGTCATTTAGAACACTAAAAAATTAAACTAAAACTAGTTATGAAATAGTCTGCCCAATTGATTTGAATCCAATAAAAATGCTTTGCATTGAGACGCAGACATAAAATCTAGGAAATTTGTACGCTACTGTATTTATTCGAAATTTAAATCGGTTGGTCTCTAGGGACAACATAACGTGGAATTAATCTTGGCACGAAAGGGCATATTTCAGAAAGAATATAAAAGAAAATGTCTCAAGCAACGCGCTGGTATAGTCAAACAGAAAATATGAATTGTGAGACTATACTCCTTGCGAATGACGATATAGGCTCTCTTCTTGGGTTACGTCGTAGATCCACTTTCAAGAAACTAGTCGTGGAGACCTGTGCCGAAAGACACATCGTCATGCAATTTCGCGTAATGATAAACAATGCGCTGCTAGCGCTTGAATCCTTGGAGATTCGCAACGTCACGTTCGACATATTTTGTACGTGTTACGCATAACGACACCGTCCCCGTAAATCTGTAAGTTTAATTCTCCACGATTCTTAATAATCTTCTACGGTTCTTCGACACTTCGTGTCGGGGATACTATCGATTCAAGCTAATTCAATTTTCTGGAAAAAATATCTGTTATCAGACGTTTCAGCGGACTTGACATCGCGATAGAATTTCTCCAATTCAATGATCTAATTTTGTTCGATAATTTCTTGTTCAAACGTCATCGTGGAAATGTTACTCAGACAGATGGATCTCTTAAGGGATCTTCAACCATAATTTTAGTGAAAAACTTCAACACGTAATATACGTAATATACGTAACTATATCTCGCGAACGCGCAATTTCCACGCGCGTTAACGCAAGAAATACAGCAGAAGCATGTAACAGGTTAGAAATCTCCAGACGAATCAAACGGAAAGCAAGCTGGCAGATGCGATGAAAAAGATTAAGAAAAATGATCCAAGCAAGGGAAGAATTAACGAAAGGTCGACTGGAGTGTTCGATCGTCCTCCAAGCATGTTGGTCCTTTCACGAATTAAACCCTCGTCGACGCGGACGTGCGGTGAATGCGGCGTGGCTGGATGTAAATCACGGGTTTCGAGTGGAAATCAGAAAGCAACTACGGATCGGTATAATTACCGGGACGAATGCTTTCATTTAATGCGTACGGTCTATCTATCACGCGCCACGTAATAATTTATAATTACAAGAGTAGGTAGCACTTAGCTACCGGACAGGAGTCGAGATTTCGTTTCGTGAGAGGGAGATCCGAGCCACCCTTTTTTCTTTTCCTTCCTGCTTTCTTTCTTGTTCTTTATTTACCACCCACCTGTCTTTCTCTTTCTCTTTGAACAGAACGATTCTTATATATAGGGTGTTCTAGAATTAAAAAGAAAAATTCATAAGGAGAGCCTAGATAGAACCTGATAGAAATTCATTATTTTGATTTTATTATTAGTCTAAATTCCTACAAATGATTCTTCAACGTACTCTGCGATATTTCTTGTACGAACTCGAGAAGACTTTTCAGATTTGCTGACATTTATATGAGCTCAATTACGAATCTATTAGAATACGCGACAAGTCATACCTTCTATCCGAGAAGAGGCGTAATGCCACATGAATATACAAGTTATTTCGTGTAATACTTGTACATAGCTATCTGTTATTTAAGTTTATGACCGAAGATAGCCAATGCTTTGAAGCGTGACAGGGGCTTACGGATCGATGATCAAAAGTATTTCAATCAAAACTTCCGAATCGGACAACAATGTCAAAAATTAGGTATTTAGAAAGTTAAAATGCATTTGCATACAATTTTATGTATATAACAAGAACATCTTGTCACTGCTTCGTGCGTTAAAATTATGTGATATTTGACGCAAAAATACCTGATATGCATAAATCTACGTATGCATCATCGTCGTTTCTTTTTCTTTTCTTTTCTTTTTTTTTCTTTTTTTTTTTTTTTTTTTTTTTTTTTTTGACAATTTAGATCAACTAGTTAGGTTCTCTACAAGATAGGTACATAATTATGTGAATACGAGTGTACAGCGTATATTGTGATATTATGGTGTTCTTCCATTCTTTCCAATCTCTTTTCGTCCGATGCGTTTAATCGTTCTACCACAATTAAGAAGCTTTGACAATATAAATTTTAGACGACAGCGGATGAACAATCCGTCTAATCGCTTCCGTGAGATTTCTGTAAAATTGCAAGTAACGGGTTATACATGTTCATATTGCCTATCTAGGAATGTACTGTTTAACACGTATTACGCTATATATTTTAACACCAGTTAATATAATAATATTATCCTATAATATTCTCCCAATTACGACAGGAAGTAACAGTATACGTATACAGTTATATCCATGTACGTATTATGTAGTATATCTCATTGGTACTTCTGGTAACGTTCATACTTATAGCAAAACACAAAATGAAATATACTGGAAAATGAAATTACAATGGAGTTTGATAATTACGATTCACCAAAATGCAAGTTTTTCCACTGGTATTTTTAAAACGTCGCTGACGATACAGTTCAATCCTGTCAGATTTATAACGGCACGCATGTTTAATAGCTGACATTATGAAACGTATGACTATATCACGCGTTGCCTGCTTTCCAACGCTAAAAAATCCACACTCCAAGAACCTTCGTTCGTAAAAACTAAAGCAACGACGAATATGCGTTTATTAGATGTAAAATATTTCTCTCGTCATTCCCTGTCACCTGCTGCTCCATTAGTTCGTACTTTTTTTACCGAATATACTGAAACATTCTGTACGCGTGTCATACCTACTACACGTGTACGTTCAACAGTGTAAAACTTCATTTCTCTTATTCCTCTCTTCTTTTCTCGTGCTTCAACTTATTGTTACATCCTCACCCATCGTCTATGTATCAGCTATTTCTCTCTTCCTCGATCTTGGAGGCCCTGGTGAACCAGGAACCCCTTATAACCGCGATATATCGCGGCTAGAAGAAAACAAGGAAAAAAGAAATATAGAGACCCGGTGAACTATGTGGGTTTGGCTGTTTAGCCAGCTACGATGGCACCAAGGTAGTATTTGAAGCGGAACGCTAATTACTCCGATTAATTCTGCAATCTATTTGGGGGCCTGTCCGATAGCCGGAGCGTTCTCGACTAATTTAGCTCCCTACCAGCGGCCAGCCTCTTTCGAGCGAATAATTTGTCAGCCAACGTAGCGTGGATCCGACTACCGGAGTTTTTATCCCCTTGTTCGCTGATCTCGAATGACGATTCGATTCGATAGACCAAGGAAGTAGAGTTACTCGAGTCAGAAAGATATTTCAGCGAAGCCAAGTAATTTGACATGCGGTCCGCGGAATTCGGTTATGAACAACTTTCAAGCGATCTACGCTTGAAAACAGACTGTTTAACTCGTTACTGACGACACGATAAGCAACGAGATATATCGCGTATATCGACGGTCATAGTTTCCCACGAGATAGGATAACTTGTACACGTCGAAAGGAAAAGAGTCAATTTTAATTAAAATAATTGAATTACTTGAATTTTGAAAGATATTTTGTTCTTCCTTTTATTAGTATCCATTTTAACCGTAACCATATGGAATCGTTTTCTTACTGTATTCCATGACCATGTTAAAGACTAATAATGTCTGAAAATACGCAACAAACTCGATCACTCGGTGAAAATTTCAAAACGCAATGTTAAAATATCGAAGCTTAGATAACTCGATTAACTCTACCTTACTATGTACGTACATAGTTGAGTTGGTGCTGTGACTTGAATGTTAGAACGAATTAAAAGGTATTAGGAATGACGTTAGGTAATATAGAGGTGAAGTTAGTATTGATATTAGCTGATATTGGCACGGTGATTATGTAAACCGGCAGAATGTGACTACCTATTGAGAAATCTATGTGTAAGCGTTACCTTAGGAGCAATGGTGTGTCGACGTAGTAGCGAACGCGAAAGTAGAGGACGAAAGCTGGTCTCCCGCTGCTGTCTAAGCCCTGAAAATCATGAAATAAAGGTGTCATGAGATCGACTTTTACCATATTTATCGATTACTTATATTTTCTATACTCTGTTTTATCATATAATTTTCTTACTACAGCGTCCAAACATTATTCTAATAGATTACAAGATTTCAATGATCCACGGTAATTAACCTTTGTGATTACTAATTTTTGATAGTAACCTTTGCGCTTTATTTTACTCATTTTTACCTTCCACTATATTCAAACTAATTCCAATCTTACTTGCTAGTCCTAAACGAAATATCAAAATTTATATTTACAAAAAGGAATTGTACGAATTTTAATTCAATAAATTTATCAAACAATGTACGAAACAAATTTGAAATAACAGGAAATATTTCATAAATTTATTATTCGTGTTCTAATTACTCCTCGGTCTGAGCAATCATTCGATAAATCGTATCATAAAATTTGAGTCGTGTGCAATCCTAAAATCGTTCTTATTTTGCGAACGTACCAATTGTGAATCTCTGGTAACTTATATTCCATGAACACCGTAAACAAATTGTATTCCGATTTTACGTCAGTGAGTATATTCTAGTGACCGCGTATCCTAGAATATCGTAACATGAACACGTTGAATCAACACAGAATTCATCCTATTAGCCATAATTCAACTTTTCTATACCTTCTAGGCAGTACTGGTAACCAAGACAATGATCTGTTTTCATAATTAAATTGTTTCCCCGCGAACTAGAATAAGTAACGCGACACGACGCGTCGATCAACTAAATCAAACAAAAGACTCTACTCGTATTATCCGCTCGGTGAATCGATAATACTCGAGATCGTTTTGTATTTAACAATCGCATTCGTCCGGATCGTGAACCATTGCAGAAATCTTCACCCTCGGTCGACTCAACGACCGAACCTTCTCATTTTATTCCGTCACGAAGATTTGCTAGTAAACGTTAAAACTTGATTCTCGCTAAAACGTAAGGGACATAGATGGTATTTATAGAATTTATACAGGGTGGTTGGTAACTGGTGGTACAAGCGGAAAGGGGGTGATTCTACGCGAAAAAAGAAGTCGAAAATATGGAATAAAAATTTAAAAATTTAAAAATTTGAAAATTTGAAAATTTAAAAATTTAAAAATTTAAACATTTGAAAATTTAAAAATTTAAAAATTTAAACATTTGAAAATTTAAAAATTTAAAAATTTAAACATTTGAAAATTTAAAAATTTAAAAATTTAAACATTTGAAAATTTAAAAATTTAAAAATTTAAACATTTGAAAATTTAAAAATTTAAAAATTTAAACATTTGAAAATTTAAAAATTTAAAAATTTAAACATTTGAAAATTTAAAAATTTAAAAATTTAAACATTTGAAAATTTAAAAATTTAAAAATTTAAACATTTGAAAATTTAAAAATTTAAAAATTTAAACATTTGAAAATTTAAAAATTTAAAAATTTAAACATTTGAAAATTTAAAAATTTAAAAATTTAAACATTTGAAAATTTAAAAATTTAAAAATTTAAACATTTGAAAATTTAAAAATTTAAAAATTTAAACATTTGAAAATTTAAAAATTTAAAAATTTAAACATTTGAAAATTTAAAAATTTAAAAATTTAAACATTTGAAAATTTAAAAATTTAAAAATTTAAACATTTGAAAATTTAAAAATTTAAAAATTTAAACATTTGAAAATTTAAAAATTTAAAAATTTAAACATTTGAAAATTTAAAAATTTAAAAATTTAAACATTTGAAAATTTAAAAATTTAAAAATTTAAAAATTTGAAAATTTGAAAATTCGAAAATTTGAAAATTTGAAAATTTAAAAATTTTAAAAATTAAAAAAATAACGTTAATCGAGACAACGATCTACAGTGAGATCCGTTATAACGAGACGTGATAAAGTGCACGCGTACCGAGCGAAAATTCAAAGTCGATTTTCTCGAAAACAAAGCCTCGAACGAAAAATTGTTATTCTATATTTTCGACTTCTTTTTTCGCGTAGAATCGCCCCCTTTCCGCTTGTACCACCAGTTACCAACCACCCTGTATATTAAAATCGACATGTCGATACGCGAATTTACCATTTTTCTTTTTCCTCTTCTACGCATTAGGAGGTTCGAACTAAAACACATCGATGGAGAGAGTGAAATTTTTTAGTTTCCCGATTATAGCACGGTTAAGCGTTTAATTTACTTATTTGTATCTGAGATTCGTGCGCTTAACTTTCGGTGAGAATAATAAAATAACAAGGAATTTGGAACGAACGAACGAAAGTATAATTCTTCTTTTATCTTCGTGGTTTTCTACGTTTCTAGTATCACATGTAAGAAACACGTACACCTTAAACTTTCAATTATAGTACAATGAAATTATAGTACATCGCACGCTTGCTCGAGTTTTGTCTCGTGTTACACTGTAAAAGTCTTGATCGTTTTATGAAACAATTAATATATAGATCGGAATGTTACTTAAACGTTCATTGTGCATTAAGAAGATTCGCATTATTGTATTGTTACCAGTGTTTTTCTTCTAAACGGAAGAAATTGTATTACCGTTTTAAACCTAATACAACGAGCCGGTATTATTAATTAAATATTTTTAATTTACTAAACGATAGCGAATGATTTTCGAGTAACGTACAGAACATTTTTCACTAATTGCAATCGTCGTTTGAACGTCAATCGTTACGTGCATGTAGCTAGGAATCAAGTTTAACTGTGACGAGGAAAGAAAAATCGTCGCAACGTGTGGGCAGAAACCGCCAAATCGTGAATATGCCCACGCGTGCCTTCCGGCCCACGCGTCTTCAAGCACAGTAGCTACTGTAGCCTGTTCCATCGAGAATTGGGAATAAACTTGGCCATGGATCTGTGAATTTCAGTCGATACAGCTCGAGATCGCGAAATTCGAAGATTCACAACGAGATAAATCCATCGGACTCGGTATAATTCACTGGGATCACCGT
The DNA here is from genome assembly GCF_000188095.3 of Bombus impatiens. Taxonomy (NCBI): domain Eukaryota; kingdom Metazoa; phylum Arthropoda; class Insecta; order Hymenoptera; family Apidae; genus Bombus; species Bombus impatiens. The sequence continues at coordinate 1,556,668 of NT_176861.1, read as the reverse complement.
TTCTTTTTTATCTGTTTCGCAACTTTCGTAGATATCGATATGTTGGAATATGATTTTAATTTGATTATTCTTCATTCTTGTTAACGTTTCTAGCCGACTATTCGAGATTTGTAACGTTATTTTGCACTAAATTACGTTAGAATACGTGTATTTCGATCGATCTTGTTAATTTTACTTTATACGATTAAATCGTACAAAGTTGAGTACATGTTTTGCTGAAATTGATATCTATGCCGGTGTAATATTCATTATGCTAATTTATCACTCTTTAGTGGTACGATAAATTACGTAACAATTATATTTGTACACAGATTTTTTCGACCAATTTATGGCTGTATAATCCTTTGATAAAGGATCCCTGTACACAATCGCGTTCCAAATTCCATTGGATAAATTACAATGCCGAAAAAAGTCGTTCTGAAGAGAAAATAAACGATGAAAACAATTATACGTTCGTTAGTGAATACTTAAGTAAATCGTATAAGATTCTAATAATCTGATACGCTGTGTAAAGATATGAATATAAACACAAATAAGTATGTCACCAATTAACAGAATCTTAATAATTCCTATATTCCTTCCACATGTGTATAATTTCCAAAATTAGTTAACTTTTGAACAGTCCCGATGACGAAAATGATGTCGAAATAGCGAGGCAAGCCCGCGATAAAAGCTAAAATATCCAAAAATCGGTAGCCTGTTTTTCCATAACACATAGTTCGTTATACACACAGATACGACCATCGATCCGCTCCTAATTTCTTTTCACTCACACCTACACGCCTATTCGATCCATCAGAACGGTTCTCCATTGAAATTCAACAATCAGAAGGATTTCGTGGGTTTCACCCATAGAGATTAGATGTATTAGCGCACTAATACATCTTTACTTTTCAGGAGGTGTACGGCTGCTGACCGATGATACATCATCGGATAGAGACAGACCTGAATAGGGAGAAGGCAGAGCGAAGAGAGCAAGAGAGGGAGAAGAATGTAAAAAGAAACGAGAAGAGAACGTGGAGGACGACAGAGGACGAAGATGAGAGGAAAGGAAGGTTGAAAGAGGCGAAGAACGGAACGAGGGGAGACAGGTACCAATAACGAAGCCCGCTCCAAATTCGGTAGCCGAAAATTAAACCGAGAAGGGTTTCTCGGTTATGTCTAGACCTAGACCCTCCGGTCAAATCGTAGCAAATTATACCGTCGGCTCCATCCGCATATTTTATGAACCATAAATATTAATCCACCTCTCGGTATATGCCTCTCCATCTTCCCACTTCTGTTCCACGTCCACTCTTTCGACTCTCTTTCGTCCTTCCTCCGCCTTTACCCTTCCGCCCTTCGCCACGTTACTTCTACTACACGGTACACAGACATTCCTGGATGGCCCGCGGGTACAGTCGCCGCTAAAATTGAGAGTCCAGGACAAACACACGGGAATTTGCATACACGCGATAGGGACAGGCTACTATAGACACGTCTGTAGCGTACTGGTTATACGTACATACGTGCATGTATCAATTACGTGAATGACATTGAAGCTCTGCCAGATGCTATTCGCGTTGATTATTGAACCGCGATAAGTTTAAGTCTATCTGAGAATTTGATTGGTTATCCTCTTTTTATTTTTGTTTTTTCTTTACTTCTACACGTGCTAGGGAATTTTTGACGAAGCTGCGATCTCTATCGTGGTTGATTAACAACATGTCTAAATTACTTTTCTTGTACTGCCAAGAATTTTGAGTTGAGGTACAGTTTTTTGAAAAATAGTCATTCCGAAGATACGATGGTAAAACTAGATGTAGAGTAATAATTTTGAATAGAAAAAGCTGTTTAAGTCTGCCGTAGGATACTTCAATCTCTTGAAATTTTATAAAATCGTAGCACCAAGGTGGAGGAAGAAATAGTAACGGAATATTTAAGCAGATTCTTGCAATTCCTTCTCATATTCACCGTGTACATTCGCGATGGTGTTCGATAATGCGAACTGACGAAGAAGAAATCACACAGACGAAATATCGCGTTAACGTAACACAACGTAGGATTTTAATGGGTTAAACTCTGACTTCTGATTCTTCGAGAATTTTTTTTTCTTTTTTTTTATTATTCATTTATTTGAATTTTACAATTTGTCCAGTAGGACATCTTCGAGAATATGAGACGCCAAACATAGAAAACAACCGAGTAATAAACACAACATTCCACGTGAGGTAATTGAACGGTAGAAATGAATTCCCGTTGAAAATGAACGAGGATACCCTCGTAGACAACGCAACTGTAATTACGTGATAATGACAACCATCGATAGACGATGCGTTCGATACAACAGAGACAGCATGAAATTGATTACACAGTTACATTTAACGTGTTGTAACGGCTCCTCCGGAGCGTATTGTTGATATTGACTACTGCTGTTACTTGACGCTTGGCGTGTTGCCACTTTGTGCGAGCCATTGGGGAGAACGGTAATCGCCTACTTGCAGGTATTTCTACAGCATGTTCTATTCTACTTTATACATGTAACGCATGTTACAGTGGTGTGTACACACGCACCAATGGATCTTCCTCGTTGCTCATTAGCAATCAACGCTACATACTACTCGCCTTCTTCTACTTCAAAATTTGAAAGAAAACGCTGAGAATTATTTCGTGCTTCGAACAAATTTATTTATTATGCGAAACAACATTGCTGAATCTTTTTCACGGAAGACGAGAAATCTTTGAAAGAAAATATCGAAGATTATTCTGTATTTTGAGAAGATTTATTCGAGTAATTTTAAGAGGACAAACAGGATGTATCGAAGATGCAAAAATATGCATATGAGAAATCCAAAGTAGACATATGTAGTTCAGTAAAAATTAAGCAATATTAATTAAATAATATTCGGTTCAATTTGCATAAAAATTCGTATTTTAATAAATTTGAATAAAAACAAAGATTTCACATGCATATTCATATCGATAATTAGGCGTATTTTCGAACCATTAAAAATTCAGATTTTCTAGTTATAGTTCAAAATATAGAAATTAAGACACGAAGTAATTAGAACAATGTACATAATTACCTAATTACATGTATGAAATACATAGGTAATAAAGATTTTAGACTTAAAATATAGACCCTACAAAAAGAAGCTAATCCTTCTACAGGTGTAAAATAAAAGTATACACCTGCATACACGAACTCGAACATCAAATCCACGTCGTTTCACCAATTATATCAGACATCCGATCACGTGGAGACAGCTTACTCGTGAAAGTCCCAGTGGACGTCTTCGACAACTGTTGATGGAAATCGAAAGTGCGACACGCTGGCTCAGCTACGTACGTAGATGAGACATTCCATCGAAACCTGTACTTACATACGCGCAGTTCGAGAAGAGGATTTTTTACATCGACCAATGAATCGTATCTTACGTTCATTGTTAACGTAAGTTTCGTGATTCAATAAAAGAATTAATGCCGCGTATTCGCAAAACTTTATTGTCTCGCTGACGAAAAGAAAGAAAGCAAATGATTGAAGGAAAATAAACAAACCTTATTTTGTGGCTTATATTGTCAATTCCTATTAGCTAGATGTTTGTATCGGTGACATCGTTCAAATCAGGATTATGATACTTGAGCGTAAAATATTTTATGCTACGATACGATACCATATTATAAAATTCTTATCTAAAGTATCATCGTCTTATTTATTTTCTATGAAAAGTCAAAGGTGGTACTTTTTGTATCCGATGCCAAAAGTGCGAGAAATCTCGAACGTAAACAAATAATTATTTTCCAAATCCAGTATTTCAAATTCTTCGTCGTTTCGTTACAGCATCAAAGAGCTGATATTCGTCAAACGTTTCGCTAATTGCAAGCAGAGAAACAAAAAAATCGATGAGATAATTTCAAGTCGAAAGAGAATACGCGACGATGTACACTCTCGCCGGTCGTACTTTCTTTTTCTGACCAAAAATTCCCTTTCGGATATCGATCCTCGATTACAGAAACAAAGACATAGTCGCGGGTCACAGGTATAAAGTTGGAATGTAGAAAGTGCCGATAGGGGAGGAGCCCAGTTTTAATAGCCGAGGACCTCTCGCATGGCTACAGAAAATCCTCGCAGCTGATGTACCTTCCAGATAAGCACGTAGTCCGGTAGCCCGGTTTTACCGGGCCAGTATTTATTGGTTATTGGTGTGGACCGTCATTAGCGAAACGGGGGTCCCACCGCTCCGAGCAGATACGAAGATATCGCACGAGGCGGCACTCTCTGTTTCCTTCTCTCCCGTTTCCCTTCGTTTCTCTCTCATTCTCTCACTCGAAGAACCCTTGGATCCGTAATTTCCACTGGTCAACTCCCTGCTCGTGCTGCTTCGACGATCGAACGTGTTGCACGCTATTGACAAATTCCTGCGGTTCTAACCGAACGGGGCAACAGACTGTCCTCCGTGGAATTGTTGGAATTGTTTTGGGGAGAAAAGAACGACGAGGACTGCGATACGATGGAAGGATATTCGATTATTTGGAGATGACAAGCGTGTGATTACGAGCATGTTTATTGGGATAAAATCCGTGCTTTTGGAATTGGACTATCTGTTTCATTTTTAAGAGTATTTCAATATTAAGAGACTTTTCATACGAATAAAGTGGACTTTACGAATTCTGTGATCACACGCGATGTACGTGTTCGTGGGTTTTATCGCTTGTTGATTTATTTTAGGATTACGTTTAATCAGATTGTTTTAAAGAAGAAAGCGAGAAAATTATGGATAAATGATCGTTAGAGTGCACTTCGTTTCTTGATAATAGAAACAATTCTAACAGGCGAAATATTATTATTATAGTAAATAATATTATTAAATACTATTGAAAATAGTACTAAAATTATAAATAGTATTATTTATAAAAATGTATGAAGAAATCGGTCAGATCTTGCGGGAAGCATATTCATCGATATATCTCTTACGAGAAGACACGTTTGTTTAACAACGATCAATTAATTGCATGTCCAAACGACAATACCGAAAAGAAACGAAATTAAGAAGCAATAGAATTTCCTACAGTTCAACTACAACTAAATTAACGACATTTGCACGAAATGTAAAGAATGAATAGTAGTATTCGAAAGCAAAAGTCCAATCAAACCATAATTCTCCCCATAATGAAAGTAAAAAACGAATAAAGACACAGAATAACTAAATTACGACCCAGTTACGTGTATGATAATCTCGGCACTTTAATAACTTTCTGCGCAAAATCTAAGATCCATCGCTAATAACAGCGAGAGGGGGCCAAAGGGATGGAACGTCTCATCTACGATTTATCCTGTGATAGGTAAGAATTAAAAAATATATATACGTGTACTAAAGTTTAAAGCTTTCCAAGTCTAAATTATAGATCGTAAAACCTAAATCTAACCGAATGTAATTTATAGAAATTTTATTTATACGACAAACATTTCCGTCCGATAAACTTGATCGGAAACTTACGAAATTTATCGAACGTGGAGAAAGAGCAGAAGTACGATTCGTCCTACGATAAGAACAGAATTGTACTCGTAATAGTACGATGCGTACTTGCTACAAATATAGAAAATATCAGTAATAAACAGGCGGAGGCAACCAAAGTATAGTTCAGCATACGATAACCGGCTGTAGAAAATTAAAAAAAATCTCGGCAATAAACAAGCACCGAGAGGCAGTTCATCAACTGCACAGGGATACCAGGGTCTGCCGAGGTAGAAGTAAAGCAACGCACACCGGTATCCGTGGTGGTGACGACGAGTTGCCGGAGTCTATCGCGAAGCTACTCGTCTTGAAGAGGACTGCCGTTGTACGCTCGTTTAGCGCTATCCTCGGGGCAAAACCACGGCCGCCATCGTGCACCCGCGGATGGAAATGCTAATTTGGCCGAAGAGGGCCTTCTACGCACCCTTCTCCTTTCGCCGCGAGCGTGCTCGCTTCTTTTACTCTTAAATCGTCTTTTTCTCGATTCCTCGCGGTGCAGCGCGGTACGGCGAGGCGCACCATTCCAGCTCTCTCGACCCAGTCGCGTATACACGTTATGCGTGTATATCCACGCGGTTGGTGCGTTCGTTGTTGCGTAACATAAATTCAGAAATTATTGTGATATTCCAAGGTTTCGTCTCGTGGAATATAAAAATCAGAATCTCTTCTTTTTTTTTTTTTTTCTCATTTCTTCCTTTCGAAGGAATCAACATCGACGTAATCGATATAACGTGTACATTGCTTTTTATTCCTTTTGAACGGCAGGATCGTGTAAATCGTTGAAAATTATTTAAGCGCGTTGAATGAGAATTAACGATTATCGTTCCGCCCGAGGATTCATTGCTTCGTAAATTTCGAGGTATGTAACACGGAAATTAAATGTTCTTGTTTGTACTCGGTAATTTAGGATATATTCGCTTTTGCGAGTTTGTAACAGTCTGTAGCGAATGACAAACCCGATGGCGTTTTATTTGGATAATCGTTACGATTCCTCGTCTTTTTTCTTTTCCAGTAAAAATTGTTTCTTGTTGAAGTTTCTAGAAGCATACAACGATGTATAGGCTACCACTGGATTTGTAGTATATAACATATTATATTGTTATTCTCTCTTGTTTATTACTATCAATATATAAATTTCAGCAAACTGTACAAGTTACTAGTTGTTGTATCGTATCGTACTGTATCTCTTTATAAGTTTGATGCTTACGCCTACTATAATCTTCTTTACAGTTTATTCCATAAAGCTACGTATATCCTAATTTACTATATATCTACTAGAACCAAATTAATAATTAACAGTAATAACTACTACATTCTTATGGAATTAGTTTGTAGATCAAAATTGGCAAGACATGGCAGTAATATATTTTACTCTTTACTAGGTATACTATTACATACATTTACTGTTATTTAAATATCACGAATTGCATTAACATCCAAAGCCTTTCTATCAATTTAGAAGAAGTTTCATTCAAAAATTAAAGAATCTGAAGATGAAGATCTCATCAAGCGCCAAGATAATTCCTCAAAATTTCACAATAACAAACACCAGTTCTATTACTGTATATTAGTTTTCAAAAATCAAATTCATCGAGTCATAACATGCTAATATCACGCATGACTGGATGATTATAAAGAATACAATTATTGCAATTCGATCTAGTAATTGCAATTAACCCTGGTACAACGCACTGTCTTTTTCAAAGTGTCTCAACACTTTTGATGGTTGATGTAAGTATTTGAAAACTAATTAACATATCAACAAATCTACCTAGTTTTCAAAAAGTTAAGGACTATATCATATTTCACAGCAACTGATTCATTAACGCATTTGCTTGTGGTACAAGATGTCTAATCAAGTATCGATAAAGCAAATGAAAAAAATCTCTTAATTATGTTAATGCAATTTACAAGAGGCGTTATATAAAGCGTCGACCGCGTTTCCTGTTTCAGATTAAATTATGCAATGGTGTTGTTACATATGTTAAATAATAATTAAATTCATTGATTAAGTGACATTCAGAGACAAGCTTTTTTTTACGCATCGTGAAACTTGCCTGGTTTTTAAATGCTTGCACATAATTCTTGAACGTATCAGATTTAGTCGACTACACGTCCAATACACATCTGAATCATCTAAACCCATGAATTCCTTAAGTATGCATTATGCGACAGACCTTGGCCAGGCGACCATCAAGTTACCGTACAGTTCACATTTTCTGTTCTTGCACTTTGTTAGGATGAAATAGCGTGTTTAATTCATTCTAAAAAGCCGTCATTGAGAAATTGAAAATAATGCTATTGTAAGTTGAACACTTTAGAACACAATTTCTTCGCTTTAACGCGATTATTATTTTATTCAATATTACACGAAAAATAAACGAAATTTTGCAAAAATATCGCGATAATTACAAACAGCCTCGCAACGGTGCTATCGCGGGTCGATGGTATCAAAAACATAAATTCGCGTACAGTGAAATTTCAACACTCGATAGCCATTCCTTTCGTTTCGTTATTTAAAACTTGACAATGCGAAGAAATAGAATTCGAAGATGTAAATGGATCGAAAAAGATGCAAATAAAATGCTGCGCTAAGACAACTGAAGTTAGCTCGTAATGAACTGGAACAAGTATTTCGGACAACGTAGACGATATTCCACGATCTTGTTTACCAGGAATTATTTCGATATTCTTGATAACGTTGTATTGCGACAAGTCAGATACTTACGTATGTATGAGAGCTACGCCAGTTTTTCGGTGCGTATTTGCTTAATTTATTCTCGGGATCGACGAAAAGGTACTCGCCGTCTGAAACATTGAAAAATAATGATCAATCAGCTATCTTCGTTCGTACGTTTCTTTTAATCGTCGAAGAAAATCTCAAACATATTATCAAGGAAGAAAATATCAAATCCACGCGATTTTTTAAACACATTCGTTTCACAAAACATTCGCGTTATACCCGCGTGTAAGTATTTTAATTACCATCATCTATGAATCTCGATAACGCTCTACAAATTTCCGAATTAGCCGCCAAATCTTCAAACAAAATCCTTCTACAATTTCTCCAATTGATGCCAAAGTTTTTTTCACGCAAGAAATATCAGCGGCCAGCGGCATTCAGGCCGTCTGACAAATTAATTTTATCGGTAGCGACGCTGTTCCTTTATTATAATCGCGGAGCAAATACGCGGCTGACCGATGGACAACAGCTTCGGCCCGCGACATTCGGAGACTTCGGTCGGGCTAAATGGGCCCGTACAAGGGGCGCACATACGCGTTCACGGTGCCCTGATATGGTCGTTGCGTGGAGCCCGAAGACCCATTCTCCTCGCTCGACTTTTTGCACGGCTGATGGTCCGAAATGCCGATACCCCTAAACGAGCGAAACAATGAAAGAGCTTGTCGGCGAGGAGATGTTCGTGAATGAGAGGGCCCCCAAACCTGTCCTGCCCACATGGGGCCAGACACTCGACTCTCAGACCCTCATGGCGCGACAACGCGACGCGCTTTCCGAACTGGAACTCGATCTGGAGCTCGGAACTCGGGACTGAGCCCCCTTTGCGCGCCACGATCATGCGCTATGCACTATGTCGCATTGTGCGTGGTTACGCTACTGGTCAGAAGTATCTGGACATTCGACTATTTTTTATACAATTCAGTTGCGATCGAACGCGACTAAAACAAGGAAGGAGAGCCGCGTGGAAATTTGTTTCACCTACTAAATATCATGATGAGTGTTTTCATATTTTATACAGGGTTTTTTACAGGACGATCTTTGTCGGTGTATTCTATGGGTAAAATCAGGCAAAAGTGTCGCACAAACGTGGATTATTTACAACTTTGTTAAGGAGTTGCAATGAAAATACGAATACATTACGGCAAAGTTATTTCTTCAGTTAGTTTTCAAAATACAGATCGGGCAACAAGATTTTCTTAAACTTGTATTACGATCAATGAAATATGATTAGTTGTTTATCGATTCTATAAGAAAATAATAGGCATTGCCTTTAGCTATTAGTTTCTGGTTAGTTTATACGTGTTTACTAACGTTAAACATTTATATACCGTTGCTACAGATCGATTAGGATGTTCGATACACTTATGATATCGCATAATTGAAAGCGAGGTACGTCGATTTTTTTCAAGCCAATTTGATATCAAAAAGGACGAGACATACAATAGGAACTTTCAAGATGTACATTAAGTTAGAAATAAGCAACAGTTCTCCCCTTTACAAGAATATACATTTTTGTAGATATACTGCAAAGAAAGTATAGTAGGACTCTCTGGCAGAATTGGACCAATGTTATTAATGAAATTGCTCAAGTTACAAGTTATCAACGTTGAGAACAATACTTTTGCATAACACCAACAAGTTTGGTAATGCAATTCTACAAATGAATCGCACAGATTACACGTCAGTCGATTATCCTATGTAACATAAAATTGTAAAATTAGTTAATTTGATTATCCTACAGCCCTGAACGAGGAATTAGATCTCCGATGCATTAATATTTACCCAAACGTATGTGAAATATTTCGAGTAGAGTTGTCACTTATTGTAATATTCGGTATAAATCTCTGTTAAAGTTCCACTTCTGTAGTTGCGTTTACAAAAAGATGAATCTGTGTAAATATCCGCGATCTATTGATAATATTTTCATTGGGAAATTGGAATTCTTTTGCCAGTACTAGTTGAAAAAAATAAGATTCGCTTTAAAGCATCGAATATTTTTCATGAATCCTTACATCTTCTGATATGTAGTTACTAGTTTGATGAGCGTAGTTGGACAGAATCGTTCTTAGAGCCAGGAAACTTCAGGTTTTCGATTTCATGAAAATTACTGTTCCTATAGAATTTAAAAGATGAGATTAATTATACAAAAATTCAACTCGATCTATCGTAACTGACTATTTATCATTTAAATGTACCCTCGATTCAGCTTGTTCGAGGAATAAATTGAAATATGTCTCTGTATCTGGTAAACTTCTTACCTTGGGTATACGTACATATGTTAAGTACGTACCATACACGTGTATATGAATGGTGCACGTGGAACGAAGCGTGCTAACCTCTTGCAAGATACCGGCATATACGTACACATGTGCTTTTACTTTTTCTTTAACTCAGAAAGGTAGAAAAATACAACAATCGTACGACATTACGCGCGTTATCTTACTCGGGCATTTCGAAATATCCTTCAACATCATCCGCTTCGCTCGTAATACTCGTATTTCACACCATCGAAAAACGAAAGATAATTATCACTTTTAACTTTAACAATTAGCGTTAATGTTTTAGCCTCGTACGAGCAACGCGCCAATATCAAATTACACGCACGATTTAACCTGAAAACCTAACCTAAATTCGCGAAACAAGATACACCGAATGACGCTTCTGCGCATGACAATTACCAAACAGTGTAATCTCTTACCGACGATCGGGCAATTTCCAGCATGTTTTTGCCGTTTCACAGAAGCGTCACGAAACAGTTTTCACGGAACGCATAAACCTCGCCGCGACCTATAAAGGATGCCAGGAGATGTCAGTGACCGAAACTGTTCATCCCGACTACCATTATCGGCGTAGCCGCAATAAAATATGTTATCGTGACGCTCCTTCATCGGTAAAACCATAAACCGTATATACGAGGATCGTATATATCCGAAGCAACGTTTCGTATATATAGTGTGGAATCATTATAGGTTACGTTTCAAACATCTGCTCCTCAATAAAACTCCACGTCGTGAAGCCGGTCCGGGTAGTGTCGTTCGTGTTCGAACAGCCGCGCCTCGATTCTTCTCTCGACTCTTTCTCCTTCGCCCTCTCCCCACCCTCTTTTCCTGCTTCCCCTACTCTGTCTCCCACTCCATCTCCATCTTTCTCTCCTCCTTTCTCTTTCTAACCACTTCACCACCGTCAACACATTACGTATCTCGTTCTCTTTCCCTCTCTCATTCCTATGCTCTTTCCCTCTTTCTTTCCATCTCTTGCTCCGTTTTACAGTGAAGCAAGTAGAACTCGGAGATTCTCGGACACCCTGTATTTAGCATATTTCGATTTGCCCGAGATACACTGACGTGAGCCGTCCACCTCGTCGACGTCCGGTGCCACGTGTGGCATGCTGGCCATGCTGCCTTTCAGACACGAAGGAGCGGATCGAGCCACATTCCGCGGTGGAGCCGGCCAAGGATGAAAGAAGGAATCGGGGGGATGTAATGCACTCTCCGCGGTGAAGAGGCTCAACCCGAACCCTCTCGCCGACGTCTCTCCTTTCTACTTTCCTTCCTGCTGCCTTCCCTCTAGCATCAAAAGAAGAAGAAGAAGAAGGAGAAAAAGAAGAAGAAGCGGAAGAAGAAGGAGAAGAAGAAGAAGAAGAGGAAGCAAGAGAAAAAAAGGAAACGAAGGAGGGGAAGAGGAGGAGGAGGAGGAAAGAGCGAGCAACAAGAAGAAGAATAGACGGGTAAGACGTGGGGGAGAAAAGAAAAAGAAGCAGAAAAAGAAGAGGCGAAGGAAGAAGAATAAGGCGAAGGACGAAGAAGAAGGGAAGAAAGATGAAGGAAAGAAGAGGAAGGTTAGGGCAGACGGGAGAAGAAGGTTGGGGGTGGCGACCTAAGAAGGTCAGAACATCGTATTTCTTGCGGCCGGCAAGAGAGTCAGCAGCGTCATTAAAAAGAAAAGTTGGAGCAGGCATTGTAAAGCGACCTGAAACCCACGAAAAATGTACCTCGAATTACCGTTCTTCGAGGCCTTTCGACGATACCGCGAACATTCCCTTCTACTACGACGCTGCCAATTTTTGGACAAAAGACCTTCTTACTCTTCTCATCGACCTTCTTTCTCCGTTTTGATGCTAAAATATGTGAAATTATCGCCAACTTCCATCACGATCTATACCCGATCGACGCACATACTCGTTTTAGCATTGCTTTTACTACGACGCTACCGATCTTCGAATACAAGCCATTTATTTCCTTCTTCTCCATCTCTTTCCTCCGTTTCGATATATATCAATAATACGATGATATTTGGAATTAAAACGTCGATCTAATTTTTACTTCAGGTGTCTTCTCATAAAAGGATCTTTCTCGTAGACGTTTGTATCCCAAAGATCTGTCCTCGAGAGTACAAGTCCTTTGGATCCTCGAATTATTCAGAACTAAGCAACGTGTGTTTCGTTAAGACAATGTTGGTCCTTAATGAATTAAAGTAGGATCGTATAACATTCGAAACGTGATAGTTAAAATTTTACTCCTGCTAATGGGTATAACAAACAATAAATATCATTCTCATTTACGTCCTAACGTTTTTCATCTGCACTTTAACCCTTTGTATCGAAACTATTTTATTCGCACAAACAACCGTATGCTTAGACTTTAAAAAACACACTAAATCTGTTCTAAATCTGTTGAACAGATTGAGGTAATGCGATGTAGTGCTTTTCAATCCTACCGTCACAGCTTTTATTTATAATCGTGTTATGTTATCGCTGTTATATTATATCCTTTTATTTTTATTTCCGTTGTTATTATCACTATGTTTTCATAGATATACCGTAAGTCACCTCTAGCGTCATGATATAATGCCATCTTTACCAAATATTAATAGTCACCGATTGTAAGTAACACAGGACAAATTTGAAAAAAATGTCCGAATACTTTCGTAAGCTCGTGTATGAACTTTGCAAAAGATAATAAAAAATAATGTTTTCCCGATTCCTCGTTTCTCCGTTTGCGCGTTATCTTTCTTTCGGACATAGAGCAGTTGGCAAAAATGAACGGACGAAAGTGGATAGCCCCGTTGCCTGTTTCACCTGTAGCGCTCTGGTTCCGCTTCTTCCTTCCTCTCCTTCCAACGGCTACTAGCATTCCCCGTTTTTGATCGCCGGAATTGGCACCGGAATCGTCGAAGATAGATGGATGTATCCGAACGTGGCTGAGGAACCGAGAAAGTCGTAAGTCAGCTCCGGAGTTCTTTGGTTGCGCGATCTCTCCCTCCGTAGCCGAGGGCACCTGTGTTACCCGAGGTATAACCCGACCATTACCGGGGAATGTTGCCCGAGGGCTAACCCTGGCCCTCGTGTAACCAACCATCGGGGCCCATGGGGTCCACCTTATCCCACTAGAGATTCCCTCCAGTCACGGACGAAGCAAGATCTTACGTCCTTCTATCTTTCTTCGTCTCGCTTCCCTTTTCATCCTCCTTTTTGTCTGTCTTCGAACCCATTCCTCTCTCTTTCATTCTCTCTCTCTCTCTCTCTCCCTTTTCTCTTCTCTATTTTTCTCTACCTTTCTCCTTTCCACTGGATCTTGTTCTCTTTCCATTTTTCTCTTTTCTTTTTGTCGACCGCCACGCCCAGAACGAGCATAGGCAACGTTCTTACTTTTTTACGACCCCCGAGACGAAGATGCAAGGAAAAAGAACAAGGGAGGGAAAAACGTTGTCCCGAGTTCGCGTAGAGTCCAAAGAGAATCCACCACTCGCGATCAGCCCGGTGGAAATGTGCTACAGACTAATCGCCGAGAAATGGGACTGCATTCTTTCGTGAATGCAAGATGGACAAGTATGTATCCAATGCGTGTTACCAAGGTAAGTTGCCTATTGGGATTGAGGGTGGAAACAGCAACCAGGTACATTCTATCGGTTCGTTGAAGATGAAGCAGTGTGTGAGATTTTCTAGAGCAGTCTACAGTAACGTATCTATATCGTTATTTTGGTAATTCATGTAACAAGGAGAACGTCTGGTGGCTCTTTTCATCATGCTGAGAGGTATTGAAGTTGAAAATTGAACTAGAGAATTAAATACAACGGTATAGATACGGTATAGATAATCGTAAACTACTAATGTTAGTAAACTGATAAATTACAAGTCGTCGATTATGGATTTCTCTCTCGCGATGTTATAAAGTTCCATCGTAATTTGCAACAAGTACAATTTTTTCGTTCAGTTACGAAGCTTATTATCGTTGTGCGGGAAAATGTGTCGATACTAGTAACTTGTAATCTATGATTTATAAATCTTTATTAATAACATCAGTTCGATTGCGCCAATGGTTCCAGGTTATACATTAGTCGCGAAAAAAACTAACGTTACATCAGCTGTTGTTAACGCGTTAATTTATCAATGATACAATTTTCACTGCCACTCGTATTAAACATAAAAGTTTATACAAGCTCGATAGATAGACATTATTCGTACGATGACGTAACAGAGATCAACAACAAATGTACAAACGCAAATAACGGACGTAACGCGTGAAAAACAATGTACTAATTTTGAGCAGTGCGTGATCCGACTATCGCGTAGCGCGTATTTAACCTAATGGTCGTAAATCTACATTCTCTATTCATTCGTCAGTTCTAATTTTCCACGACGAAGAGAGACTACGAAGATCATCCTAGATGAGAAAATAACTGGCATGGATCAGATTCCATGGAAAAGGACTGGCATTTTACTGGACAGACTGGCAGAAGCGTATATGCTACAACGTGGAAGAGATAGCGAGTGCGAAGGTAGAGAGGAGACCAGGTCCCTCTCTCAGCAATCAGGGGTGATTACGGGTGTAATTACGGTTACGGCGCATTGCTGCGCCACGGGAAGAGAGGGAGAACATTGTTTCTTTCTGGGAAACCGACGGGTTTATGGGGATCGTTCCCTCGCGGTTTTTTCTCGTCGTGAAGCGGGCGCTCACGCGCGAATCCTTGCCGCGACAGAAAAAACGCTCTTTTCCATCGATCACTTTCATTTCTTTTCACTTCGTCCTTTCGTGGCTGAGAAGTACTCGCGAAAAAGCTGTCCTTTGCAACGCGCGACTCGCGTGAACAGTGTTCTCTTCGTTGTAATCAGCGACCAGCAAAGCGACGTATTTCTTTTTCAATTTAAATATTAGGAAAGCACAATATAACTCGGTTTATTGAAACGAATGTTTAGCGGAATTACGTTTAATTAGGTTCAAGTTCGATCGGATGATATGCTGCTACAACTGAAGCCATTTATGCGAACGTACATTCCTACGGAAAAAGGAGAATTTCTCGCATTTACCTGAATCAATCGCAAGCGAAAGAAAATAGGATATTTGTAAGAAAATTCTTCAAGTTGTTTCTGTCGTTGCTTACAACCCGATGTACTACCACGTATTCTTCTTTTTCTTCTTTTCTCGTTGATACGTTACTCGCACTTGAACAAACGAATACTTATTTATTCTTATTAAACGCTGTATTATCGTGATTCTTGCTGATTTTACGATCTTGCACCGTCACACTCACCGAGCAAACGTAACAAAGTAATTAAGACACGCGTATGATAAATCTTTCGTAGCAGAACCGTATATTTAAGAAATACACGCCTTGCAGCGCAGAAGGATCACTTCGAGGAACTATTAACCAGAGATTCTTGAACGTTGTACGAAATCATAGCGAGTCTCGCCTACTTCGTTCCATTTTGAAAGAATGGAATGCGTTTGCTATGACGTGTAATCATCATTCAGATCAAGATACTATTGTGCGTCTTTCGTCATGCATAATCGCATTGAAATTCTTCTGTTTTTTTTTTCTTTTTCTTTTTTATATATATATATATATCACCTTTCAGCCTTCAAGACCAAAGTGTGTGAAGAATTTTAAAGGAATGCACAGATGCGTAATCTATATGGTATCGTTTGATGGATCGCTTTCCTTACGCCTTACACGATAAAGATTTATATTGTACATGGTTCTTTAGATGAATACTATTTTCAGATCTGATAGACGTGCTCTTTCTATCTTTCTTCTTCTTTTTTTCTCATCCTTTGTGATAATTACAACTGGAGACGAGTCTCCGTAGACAGTCACACGAGTGGTATTCGGCGTTGATCGTAGCATTCCATCGTTAAACGGCGCGTCATCTTTCAAAAGGAATACGCTACATGGGATTTCAGTGGCTCATATCGTGTTGGAAACTAAGCGACTGCGGATTTTCTCGATAACGCTTAATGACAATATTCGCAATCACTTAGTTGCCAACCAGATAGAATACTCGATACGAATGGCGTAAAAAATTTATCAGTACTGACAACTGGCAAGATTAATAATCAGACTATGAACATTTATGCGTTTATGGAGTATTTAAGACAGAAATAGAGTTGCTGTCTAAAATATTCGTAAGATCCGACAGTCTCCGATAGTAAGATAATAATAATCTCTCGATCAGATTTATCGAGAAAAACGTCAGAACTTGAAACGCCATGACTGACTTTGCTCGATAGGATCGGAAAAGTAAGACTCGGTAAAGCGAGATGAGAAAGATTACGCTTTTATGTTTAGACATGGCATTCCAACAATCTAGAAATATTTTAATCACACCCCATATTGGAAGAACGTTGTGGTTCGACGTTCGATGCCCCTTGTATTATGAATATATTAAAAATCCATCTTTTACGAGTCAACGTCTACGTTCTTGTGTTACAAATCTGTATATTAAAGTTCGTATAGATGCAGTGTTACGCGAATCAGTGCGAGAAAAACGACGCTTCTCGACAAGAAGGATTGCATTTCGCGTTAAAGTTGCGTAGTATCGTTACTCTTTCACTACACCTCGCATTTAGGAAATTCTTTGGTATGAAACTGACCTACGAAACGATATAAATTCTCAAAGTGAGATTCTTCGATGAGAAAACTCGCGTTTCAACGTCCAGACGTTGCATTTACATATTCTCGTTGCTTTTTCATCGCATCTCGTACTTGCACTAATCTCGCGATCTTCGATCGAACATTTGCTGTTGCTCGCGTTACAGGCTTCACGATGCAGCGGTGGAACGCGAACAAAATCAAGAAAATAAAGTTTCCCGATGAAAAAATACCCGCGCTTCGACGTCCAAGCGATGCGTTCGCTTTTCCACCGCGGAATACAGAACAGGACTGTACTTTTTGTACTTTGTTTTGGGTCATATCGAATTTATCACATTTTTCTTGCGTGTCTCGTAGATCTTGACCCATCGAGATTGAAGACCCAGATACGATAAATTTAAAAGTCAAGCGTGCATAAAGTTTACGCGTTCTATCGTTCAAACAGAATCGCGCGGTACAGAAACAGATGAAAAGTAAAAAAATTCGGTGTGCCGTAGAACGACGTTCGACAAGAGCTGTGGATATGCAGCGAAATTGTATACAGAGTTTTCAGAAGGTTATTACACGTTCGTAGCAACGAGTAACGAAGCGGACCTCGCGTTGCATTACGGAAGATAGATGGAGTTCCGTTGAACGCGGACCGAGGGGGATAAAATGTTGCTTCCACTAGCACCATCACTACCAGAGGAGAGCGAAGCACGGTGTACCAAGAGCAGCGCCACCAGCACCGGCCACCACTCCTCCACCGGAGGCCACTATCTGGAGCTCATCGCATATTTCATCCCGATCAAATTATTCCGACGAACAAAACACGCCATGTATACGTCCGAGTGAGAACGGGCACTGTGTGTGCCTTTCGGCAGCCAAAGTACAAGTTGAAGCGAGATGGAAGACGAGGAAGGTTGCAAGAGGAAGGTAAGAGAGAAGGAAGAAATAGAGACGAGGACGGTGGATCGCCTGGAAGAAAACAGGAAGGAAAGAAGAAAAAGAAAAGGAAGAAATGAAATAAAGCATGGCGAAAAAACGAAGTTAAAGAAGACGAGAAAGTGAAAAGGGGAAAAGGACGCGATTGATTGGTAGCTGGGATGGATTCGTCGATCGAAAGAAGATAAAATGAAAGAGGACAGCAGGCAGAAGTTTAGCTAAGGACGTCGACTGGCTAACCGATATACATATGTATCGTGGAGAACCCTAAAACTGCCTCCGTAATACGGACGAGCCTTCCTGGATTGGTTCGGTGCACCTCCCTCGTCCCTTTACCTTGTTGTATTGCCGCCTCCCCCACCCTGCCCTCACCACTGTTCCGTTCGACATGCACGGGGTTTCATTAGCGATCGCGTAATATAAATCAAACGACGACGCGTTTTAATTTATAAAACGCCATTACACCTTATGAATGACCCATTCATGTGAGAGGCTTCGCTTCGTGGACACGTGTCCCCGTTGTTACGACCACGAATGCCAGAAAGGGAGACCCGAAGGGCGATGCGGATGAGAGAAAGATGGAGGTAAGAGGCGAGAGAGGAAGCGAGAGAGGAAGGGTAGGGCCCACGAGGAAGAAACGTAAAAAGAAGGGAAACTCGACGAAGATGGAAGGATGGCCAAAAAAGAAAGACGAGAGGGGACGGAGAACACCGACGAGCATTCCTCGCCGATGGAATTTTCTCCTTTTTTTCTTTTTTTTTTTTTTTTTGTGAATTCATCGTAACGATCCCATTTCGATTTTACTGCTATTTTCGATGCTACGAAACGTCGCAACGAAACGGAAAAGAGAGCGTAGAAAGAAAGTAGAAAGGAACAGTCTGAAAAGGAGAACCAGAAGATAATATAAGGACTAAACGGAGCAAAAGGAAAAAAAGAGAAGAACGTGCCAAGACGATATAAAAAATGCTGCGAAAGAATTCCAAAAAGGAGCAGAGAAACAAAGAAAACGAAAAGAAAAAAAAAGGAAGAAGGATAAAGGAAAAGGAAGAGTAAAAGGGACCGCTAACGTTCGGCAAATGGTGCACAGGAGGTGCTGCTTACGAGAGGAGATCGGCGAAGGAGAAAGATCGGCATGTGTAATGGAGGGGAAGGAAGGACGTTGAAGCCCTGTTGTGATGTGACGCAGCCTTAGCTTCATCGAGGTATATATCCAACGGACCTGCTGAGACCCATTCTCTGCTCTGCAGAGGCCTACTCCCCACCCCTCTGCCCTTCCGTCCTCAATCTTCCACTCTCTTTTACTCTCTTCTGCTATGTTTTACTCTCTTCCACTTGCTTCCACTCGCTTCAACTCGCTACCTTCGTCCTCCAAATCCCTTGTACCCGCGCCAGCGAACTGAGGAGTGCGCGCGCGCCAGCGTCGACGATTCCTGTCCTCGGAGTCCTCCTTCCACATTCCTGGGTCCCAAGTCGCCGTGCGGCAGAGACGCTTGGGCGGGAGGTGGAATACGAGAGGCCCTATACAAATCACCGGGCTACCGTCTTACCCGGGCTCATTCTTTCTCTTCCCTTCTCACTCTTTCTCCCTTCCGTCTCCCTTCTTCTCTGTCACTCTTCTTCCACGTTTTCAGTCTCATCCTTTATTCCTTTTTCTTTTTCTTTTATCCCTCTTCGCGTTTCTTCTTCATTTTTTATTCCTCTTTTTCTTCCTTCCTTCCTTTATTTCTTTTTCTTTCTATTTCTCTTTGCCCCTTTTTCTTTCTTTTACGATAGAAAAGCTGGAACGCGTATAACTTATTATCTCTTTCATTTATCACGTTTTCCCTGTTCTTCTTTAGCATTTGATATATAGGTTTATCTCGTCCTCTGTGCGTTTCTTTCGTCCTCGTTCGTCGCTCTTCGTTCTCTGTGTGTGCGCACATAATACGTAAAGGGAGGTGAATCTTTCTCTTTCGTTCTGTATTACTCTTTTTCGTTCCAGCATCCGTTAGCCTCGTCTTTGTTCGATTCATGGATGGATTAGCGGCCTCTTCTTCCTCTTAGGGACCATCCTGCACTTTCATGTCCCCTTTCCAATACTTCTTTTTCTCCTGCTGATCTTTCATATAAATTATTCGCGACGTCGCGGTCTCCACGGCCAATTCTTCGCAGTAGTTTTCTGCGTGCGAAGGACTATTTGAACTAGATATCGCGTGATCGTGAAATGGAAGAAACATCGTTTGCAAGACCTTGACCATGATCGTCGTGCGCAAGAGTTGCGATCAAAAGTCCTCAAGATACACGAAAGTGTCCGTTTCAAGTATTTTGCATCATATTGTTCAATTATTCCTTAATACAATAAAAAAGAAAGAGAGAAAAGAGAGAAGATCGTGAGGTAGAAGAAACATCGTCGGTTACCCAGAGATAATACCGAAAGATCGTGAATCTCATTTTTGGTTAGAAATTTTTGGTTAGAATCTCTCTTATGTTGCCGAACATAATCAACTAGAGATTACTTGACCACGCAGACGAATTATTTTGTAATGAAAGAGAGAGAAAAATAGAAAGGCTGTAAAATATAGGAAACGATGTTGCTAAGACCTTGGCGATACGAAAGAACCTTGGGTCTCCGCTTGGTCAGGTTCATCGAGCAAAAGGGGGTTGTAATCAAGGAACTTTTCGGTGACTGGTCGTGCTCCGCTCGCCCGGAGCGATCTTTCTCGATATCTATTTTTAGTAAGAAGCGTCCCAAGACCAGACGGTGGTGATTACAAAATTGCAGCAGCGATTGGTCCGTGTCATTTTACCGCCACAGGTATGGGGGTCGGGACAGGGGGACAAGAAGAAGAAGAAGGAAAGAAGAAGAAGAAGAAATAGCAGAAGCGGAAAAGAAAATCGAAGGCGAACTAGCAGAAAAAGATGCGTAAGTCAAGGATAAAAAGAAGAACAAGAAAGGAAGCACAAGAAGAAGTAGGTAACAGCGGTAGCAGCAGAAGAAGAAGATGCGGAAGATGGAAGAAGAGGTAGAAGCGTAGTAGCAAAGTTGACGTCGCTAAGGCAGGAAACAAAATCATTTTTCAAGAAAATATTCCAACTTCCATAAATGTAAGAGGCAAACTCGTATAAGGAAATGTATCTCATACAGAGCAAAGCTGTAGAAACATCGTTGAAGATAGAACTGCAAGAGCATCAACATATTGGCAGGATGTGAATCGAAGGAAACGTGGGTATAAATTAGAAGAAAAGGAAGAAGAAATAAGTTCATACAGAGACCTATATAGAAATTTTTCGTTAAAGGGAAAACGTAATTGGAAACAGCAGGATCAATAAAAATTTGATACACTTCCGATCAGAACGATATTATCAAAAACGTATTTTCGTGCACAATTCTACCAATCTTTGGAGATTGTAAAATTTTCAATGTCATCGCGTTGGTTTTATTGGCAAAACTTTCTTAATTTATCGATTATTTCTAAGAAGCTCGTGTACGTCTTTAGAACTATCAGTCTGGATTCTCTATGTTTTATTGAAATACTTTCTTGAAATACCAAATCACTTTAAAATCAAGCAATCGATACGGGTTAACTAATTTTCCCCTATGATCTTCGATTGGACAAGCATAAATATATCGACAGCAAGCGAATCGAGGAAAACTTGGAGGACAAACAGAAGAAGAGGAAGAAAACTACATACAGATATAGATACAAGGAACCTGTTAAAAGGAAAATACAATAGGAAATGCATGGATGTATCGATAGAAAGTGAATCGAAGGAAACAGGAGCACGAAGAAGAAGAAGAAGAAGATTTAAAGGAAAGAAAAATAGAAGAGGAAGAAGAAGAAGGAACAAGAGTGCACATCGGATGACCAGGCAGCAGTTTGCGCACGTACGCGCGCGTAGGGGCGTAGAGTAAGGAGACGAGAAGCGTACGGAGGCTGAACAGAAGAAAAGATCGAGCAGAGAACGAAAGGGAGAGAGAAAGTAAAGAGGTCCTCGGTACGGGGTCCGGCCAACGTTCACGCAAACCGACGCACGCATGCAGGGGTGTGAGCCACCTTTTTCTACTTGTTTTGGTTTTTCAGATGCATTTTTTTCCTGTCGTGGCATGGCTCGCGCGCCTC
>NT_176861.1:1523390-1533788 GCF_000188095.3 Bombus impatiens | reverse complement strand
CCAGCTCAGGCTCGCCGTGATGGGGCCCCGTTGGAATGTAGGAGGGAGGGGTCCCGCAGGGCCCTTGCGAGGCCCAAGAAGGGTCCGGGCCCCGTGGTAGTGGGGGTACCAGTCGGACCGGCTTGTCATGACTGGTGGAAAGGCAAGAGAGTATAGAGCGAGAGGGTAGCGGTGGAGCTGAGTATATTCGGTGAAGGGAAGGGACGGAACAGGGACCGGGGCAGAGGGCAAGGGAAAGCAAGAAGACCATGGCTATGCAGAAAGATCTCAAGATTAGTCAACGGATTACCCGGCGAGGACTCTCTTTGCGTGGTATTTAAGTCCTGCTATTCTCTATGCTCCAGAACACTCGCAACGAGATCTTTTTATTTTTGAAAATTTGAAATCTCGCTGGTTTTCGGATTGTTCGACGGTAGAGAAATCTCGTGTACGAAACATCGATGGTCTTTGTAGTCTTTTGCTCCATATGGCTCTAGGATAGGAAGAAAGCGGTACTTTTATGGAAACAAAGTTGACGCACTGTCGTTAGTTTCACGAGTGATTGTACGCGTTTTGAATTGCTCTGATTTTGTATTTAATTTCTTTACACCAGTTGGCGTGTATTCGATAATGTTAGAGTAAAATTTCGTTTGTTTCGTTTAGTTCAATTTGCTGATTTAATTTATTCCATTTAGTTCGCTATGCGACTACCAGAAAGGTCGATGCCGCGTCTAGGACACTTTCTCCTCGACCGAGTGAATCTCGGCCGGGACGGCCTTTTGAATTCTCAGCGGATAGAGTGTCGCTGGCACCGCGAAGAGATCCGATCGAATGGCTAGTGAAAGTATCCTTATCGCATCGTTATCCTTTCGTTTTAGTTGAATTGGCTTCTTTAATTCCACTCAATTCCAAATAGGCTCGTTTCAAGCATAAAACGTTATATTGGTCAATAGTTGAAATAGAGATATTCATCTACACGGGATATATACATTTGATGAATTAATTACGATATATAAACCAGTTAGGGTGAAATGTTGAATGTGATACGACACGAAAGGCTTAATAACGCAGTCACTGGAAAACCGTATTGGCCAACTGAATATATTTTTTTTATCGTTTTTCGCTATTTATTATTCATTTGTTGTGATAGTCAATGCCAAATACTTGGTTTTCTTTTTTATTTTCAAAATTGAGTTATATAAATTCTGAGATTGTAAAAAGCTATTTTACCACACATTTGCGTAACTATAGAACTATCTAACGTAATAATTTCAAGATATTTATTATTTTATAATTTTTTAGTATTCGCAGTATGTCAGTTCTAAAAGTGTAATTTATTTAATTAATTGCAATACTGTATACGCTATGGCCAACTCTACGTATGTACACCTAATCGATAAATTTTCAAACTCGATTTTCTAAAAAATTTTCTGTTTTTAAACAAAAGTAAAAGATCGGTCCTCCGTGCTTTGAAATCATTTTACTGTTATTTTACTATTTTTAACACACATGCGTAATTAACATAAATATTCTTACGATTGTCACCGATGAAAAAGAAAGGTACGTAATTCAACGGAAAGAAGAGAAAAGAAAAATTGTATCGTAGATAGGGACTTCCGTTTCGATGTATGAAGTATATCGACGCTGTACCAAATATTTTTCTCGGATCTCGGCTGTTTAAATTCCCATATTCGTCTGTCGATTTCGCTATTCTCGCATCCACGATATAATTACCTTAACTGCTGATTCATTTTACAGTCTCGTTATATCTTAAACCGAAACATACCTGCAGGATACGAGGAGTTAAACAAATCACCTGGGAACATTCAGCGAATCGTACGGGTTCGATCCGTTCCGTGTTAAAAGGGTAGGAAAGACGGAGACCAACGCGAAAGATCCGTGGACGTCGGAGTTAACGACGGTCGTCGATGATCACGAGGGTCGTAAGGGTAATTCCACGTAGCGAAAGAGGTTGGATCGTGATTGAGAAAACGGTTCGTGCACTCGCGAAACGCAACACCTAATGGCTCGCGTGAGCTTCGGTAATCCGATCTACTCCGGAGGAGGTTAAAAAGTGGCGCGTCGTAATTCGAGGCGGATACAGCTACCCCGCAAGTCATTCACCACGCTCATCGGCCCGTCTGACCGCATTTTGTCCGTTAAACGATGGAACAGCGGAAACGAGAGCGCCCACCGGAATATGGACAGAAGGTAGAAGAAGAGAAAAAGGGCCTCCGGTGGCCCGTTTACTCACCGGATAGTATTGCCAGGCCGAACAGTTCGCAGTCTCGCATGCCCTGCTGGCCGAGAAGCATGCATGTCTGCGCATACACCTCCTTTACTCTCGACTTCGCCTGAAAAGATACGTATACGAAGAAGAGTTAGATTCGGAGAAACAAATAAAGTTGAGGAAGAAAGGGCTGGCAGATTGCTGGATCAAGGATCGAACTGGTAATGTATCGTGTCTCGTGTAAATTCCTGGTACAATTCAACTGTTCGGTATAAGCGTCAACTATGGTCGACAATCGCCGAATCTACCCCCAGGCGAGCATCGATTAAGGTCAACGTACGCTACGCTCTACGCAATAGCTTTTGCTCGCGATCGTCAAATGACGCTACGCCACGTTGGTGAATCGTACCGAAGACGTTCGAGTTCGGGAAATTCTATGGCCTCGCGTAACACAAAAATCAGGAACAGCGAAATTGTCTCGCACACTTTCGTACCGTTTGGTTGTATTTGAAAATGTACGAACACGATCTCTTGCTCGCAAATACCAGGAGGAAAACGATCGGCGAGTTATTTACATCAGGGTACACGTCGATTTTGACTCGAACATCGACATTCCGAACAATTTTTGTCTGTAAATGTTATCGCTGCTCGGCTTTAGTTTCCGAGATATTCGCAAAAAGTCAATACAATATCGTAATTGTGATTACGCCCAAATAATATTAAATATTTTTTATTTCCTATATTTTTGCCACAACTTGCCACTGATATACAGATCAACGTCGTTTTACCCGAAGACTCGACCGATTCTTCCGCATCGATGTACCCGCAAATCCAAAGATCGATTAATATCGCGGTATTTTTCATGGTTAGCTCGGCGCGCGTAATACGAGACAGAAAATGTACCGTTTATACACGGATAGCTTTAAAGTTGCGGTAACCCAGATTCTAGAGAAACCGGAATCCCTTGTGTAAACGACATTAGCGTCAACCCATTTTATGCGTCTTTTTGAGCGACGTTTACGCGTTATCTCTCAAACGATTTTAGCGAAAAAAAGAAGGAGAGACCGTAATCAGAACGGAGAACATAACATTCGCAATTAATCTCTTGAGAAGTACCGGCATACACGTATGTATAATGTATACGTTTGTACGTTTAAGTATATTTTTTAATCCATTTACTTTTTATGTCTATAGTCTTCGCAGAATGATGACTGCAATTTTATTTTATGATTTGTAAGATCTGTAGAAGCGTGATCGTTCGTGCCGATCAATAGCTCTTTGAAAGGATAATCATTGTCAATCCTTTTTAAGATTAGCTAAGAATTACGTAAAATATTCACTACGATTCGTTTAATTATAGTCATTCGATCGATTAGAAATAGACTATTCAATTTCTATTACACGTAAGAAAAGGCTAATTTTTAAATTGCGAAGAAAAACCTCCAGATCAATACCGAAATTAGAAAAGGAAGTATTAAGAAATTATTTTAAGAGTCATCGCTAGACTGCAGATTTTTATGCAAATCTGTATCTTCATAAATGGAGATTTGTCTTACTATTGTTTTAATATTACAAATTACAAAGAGTAGTCTAACTCTGGATATTTTATGCATTCTGTGAATTTTGAGAGTTTGTTATTTAAATAAGTTACAGGCAAGCGCTTGTTCCTAGACTAACGAGAAAATAGCGTTTCTAGAATTTGCAGAAAATCCACATCGTTTCATAATATCATTTTCTCGTTAATATCGTATTTATTGCATTTATTTCACGTAGAAATGACAATTTTGACGTAAACATTGAAAATAGCGACGGCAATACTTGATTTCTGTATAAACATGTGCGCAAAAAAATATGCAAAGACTAGCAAAAGCCTGGTCGAAAGAATGCGAAGATAAACTCCACGGTGCAATAAAAATAACAGCAAGGATTCCGCGCAAATGTTCCTATAAGAAAAAGAAAGAAATGTTTAAAACGTAAAAAGCTTGGACGAGAGAAATCGAGAATAGGCTTCTTCGCAGTTCAATTAAAATAACCGTATAGCGCAATAAAGTATCTTCTTTCCATCGAATTATTCCCAACATGAAAATACAATATTCCTTATTGCAAACGGAAAGATGGTAAATCTGATAGAGTCTGATAATGCGAGAAACTTAACGAAATCTTTATTCGTATATTTTATTCGAAGAACGTCAACGATTTAAATGCGTTCTTGGGTGAAGAACATCGGCTTAATCGACAAGTTGGACACGTTTCCACAGTTGAATGCCGATGGCAGCCATGCGATTGGGTTTCGAAAAAGTCATCATCAGTCGATGGTTTTATCACTTCGACTCGTAACATGCACGCTGGCATTCTGCAGCGCGCGTAGCATGTAATAACAATGCGTGGATGTATGAATATTGCAAACGGTGAAAGCGTACCACATACCAGACTTGTTACAACCGTCCCGTGGTAGGTAGCCTGCAGACGTAGCTATGCTCCGTGGTGCCATGCATTGACAAAAGAATGTATCGGAACGTGATCAGAGTGACGCGATACACCTCGCTCCTAGTACGTATTAGTATGTATTATACATAGGACGCGAGAACAACTCGCAATAGTCTTCGATTGTCTTCGGTCCTTTTGCAGAGACAAAGAAGATTTATGCCGAGGATTATCCTTTCGATTGTAATACTTGCAGCAACATCTTAATCATACTGTTAGAGTAATACGAAGATGCGTCGTCTACGTTGGTCAATGGGTCGTCAGCTGTTCGTCGTCTGTTTGCATTATGCATGGAAAGTAAGGATACAAAAAGGTGAAGGTTTTTTTGTGGGAAAAATAACAGAGACATAGTTGATTTTTCCTCGAATGGTAGAGATTATCAGACATTTAAGGATATTTTTCAGTGTGTAATTAACATTAACGATTTTGGTAAAAATCGACGATGATCGAGAGTAAACGGAAAATTTGTCGCGAATAGCGATCATCGGTAATTAAAAGAATTCTAGTCTACTGTGATGGTTAGTCGTAAGTAAAATCATAAACTTTTAATGTTAAAGAACGTACAAAAACGTACAAAGTATAGGTTATATGCAAAAATATCTACGTTTCGTCCCCCTAAGTGACGTTAATAAAAATATGAAATTGCCTAAGTATCCGTAATTTGCTTATCATTATTACAATATCGTTAGGTTGTTATAAAAAATGTCGTTTTCCAACCAAGTGATATTGCGGTTGTTTTAAGTCGAGATAGTATTCAGTTCTCTATTCTTCTGCACAAAAAGTTTCTTATGTTTTTCACAAACATAAGATTTTAAACAAATTACCTAATACCATGCTCAACATTTAAAGGAGAACATCTTCCCAAGAGTATCATTAACAGAACATATTATACCACTGTGTTGGTTAAAAATCAATTATAAAGTTTCGATACACATATGTATATCACGTTTAACGTTATATTTAGCATTGTATTGATAGACTTGACCAAACAAATGCCGAGGTAGAAACAACATCAGGGTAACATCATAAAACTGAAATCAATGAACTAGTTACGATAATATTATACCGCGGAAGAATTGCATATTCGTTCGGACGGTTTTTACTTTTGCTATAAATTTTTGTTCGAAAGCGGATTACTCTTATTAATCCCTGTTAGGTATCTTAGAAACTATATTTACAGCAACTCGATAATATTACGATACTCGTAACATAAAATTCCTGTCTATGTACAAAGCTTCGTTCACGCGCATTTAGAAACGAAAGGCAATTGAATATTCAGCCTAAAAAATTGTCCGATTAAAAGCATGACCAAATGAAATATCTCAATACGTGACTCTGAGAATACGTGATTTAAATATATCGTTAATTATAATCGATGATATAGAAAATATCGTCGAACGGTTATTAAAGAGTTAACGAACGCAAAATGGAAATACGTATACGCTCTGTATCAGAGTTACAGGCCATACGTGCAAGAATTTCCAATTATACCGGAGGAATAATCCGCATGATACATGCATTTAATTTTTCACTGACTATTTCTACCTTTGCCAATAACGCATGGTTTAGCCGATCTGCATAAGGAACTTAATCAAAATACTCGAGAGATCTATAAGAAAAATACACGGATACATATTTTTCTGGTCGTTAATAGAGGAATAAAATCTTCTCGATGACCAATCGATTAATTACCACCCGATCAACATCATCTTTCTACCTGTTTCTTATCTAATGCATCCTCGTTATCCATCGTCGAAGGAATCTCAATGATTTCCGCAATTTTTTGAAGGATTTCAAAGGTAGCCGATTACATTCGTATCCGTAGGGCTTATCGTACGTGCATAAGCGAACGTTGGAATTTGTCTGACATGTTTTAACGCTTCAAAGCATACCGGAATGCGCACGAACCTTCGTATCATACGCTTTTCGTCTTGATTCCCGGTAAACGCAGGGAACATGCAACGCTGCTTAACGAGAGCTTCTTAAATACATATTTCTTCCACCGGATTCAAATAAATTATGCGAGTTGCCCACGTACGACCAAGCAAGTAAACTCGAAAGCATTTTTGCTACGTGGAACTGTAGCGCATAGTGGGATCGTGTGCTGTTTCATCCTCAACGATCGAATTCCTAAGGAGGCCAACGAATTAAAAAAAAAACAACGAGGAAGAAAGGATTACCTTATGGTCGATTTTGAAAATATTTTCAATAATTTAGCGTTAATCTTTTCGTTCTTATCGTTGCTAATCCAACCTAGTTTCTTCGTTTGAAAGATGACAATGTTAGGTTGAACTCGCTATAAAAGAAAACTATCCTCGAGATATTGGTATTACGTGTTCTTCGCTTGATACTCGATACAGACAAATTTTATTTCATTCCTGTCTTTTGTTACATTTTAGCTAAACGATTGAAAGAGCACGGAAAACGTTCAAATTCCCGGGAAAGGCAGCGTCCGGGCTGCTGAACATTTTGATCCGAATGTGTCTTTTGGAGGGTATTTTGGGGTAAATGGGGGTCATTTTTCGTGACAACGAACATTTTTAGAAATTCACCTTGCGAACATTCAGCTGACAAAGGTCCTAACTGTAGAAATCCGCGTAAAACGCGATGAAGACAGGTAACTTTTGTTCACGCGATATCGTTGCGATGGCGCAACTAA
Organism: Bombus impatiens; assembly: GCF_000188095.3. Lineage (NCBI taxonomy): Eukaryota > Metazoa > Arthropoda > Insecta > Hymenoptera > Apidae > Bombus > Bombus impatiens. The sequence goes on along the minus strand of NT_176861.1, from coordinate 1,526,436 downwards.
AGCCAAAGCTCGAAATGCCGCTTTCTGTATGATCACGAGGTCGCCTCAAGGCTCACGGCGCGGCACGCAGAAAATAAAAATAATCCAAACCTAATCCAATACTCGCGATCCGAATGCACACAAAGAGTAAGTTTAAGCTACCAAACGTTGAGAAAGTATCGTCAAAATCCACGAAGACGCGTACACGAACAGGTTGACTCAAATTTGTTACGTCGTATTTCCGTGAAAAACAGAGCGTCGTTCTGAACTTCGACGATCTCCAAAACCCCCAAGAAACGTCGTTGTAGCCGAATATTTTGTCATCCGAATACTATACGTTAGTGTCAAATATGAAAGTACGAATTATGATTATCCAATTATCAGCGATCGAACGTCAAATTCACAAAGCCACGCTGCAATACATTGCACGAAAAATAGCGAAAATAGCGAAACGAGCGAACGTGAGAGCAATTACCAATTGCCGTGTGGAGAAAAGAACGCGCAGTCCTCTGCTAGAAACAGATACTCTCCTTCCGTATAATAACACGCCTCTTCAACGAAGAACCTCCATTCTTTTCTACTGTTGCGAAAAACGATCGGCGTACCGTGTGGCAGCTCGTTCACGGTACATGGTAATCACAGCTTAAGCACCGTATAATCATGGAAAAGTCCTCGGAGTAGCCGTAGCTATTGTTCTTACTGCGGTCGGTGAATTACTGATAGCGACAGACGTTAGACAGAGAGATAGACGGAGATAAACAAGGACAGAAGCGATAACCAAAAAAAAAGACAGACAGACGAAGAGAAAAAGGAAGCGATATAGGCGGAAGTACGGAAAGACAGGCAAAGAAAGATTAGTGCAGAATCGAAATAGGTAGACACACATATACATGGAATTGGACACCTACGAATATTCAAATGGAACCTGGCGTAACCTCGTTTCCTACTGTTTATACTGTACCGTCGTGACATCATCGGAATCCGTGACTTTCGAGCTGAATGGACGCAGCTCCAGGACCAGGGCCGATCCTTGTCTCGTTCGCGAGGCAAACTGGACAAAGTATCGACGGATTCGCTGTGGTTTGCGATTTGCATAAATTGCGAATGCTCAACATCGAGAATACGTATTGAAATCGCGCTAGTTTTATAGCACGAATCGTGTCCGACGTTCACGGTTTCGTATTTACGAGGTGATCTTTTTTTCAAGTCGGAGATCGTTTGAATCAGAACGATCTGTTTAGCAACGCGACTCTGCCCAGGACATTGTACATGCGAGGGAGGAGGTTCGTTTTATTCTGTCCGTGCTTTTGTAACGTGTTTCGACGCGGAGTGGAACGAAAAGTGATGGATCGAGTTGAAAAGCGCGTAGGATGCGCAAAACATGACTTATCGAAAGATAGAAAGAAACGTAAGTCGCACCGAAACCATCAGCAACGACAGAGACATCCTGTAGCGAATCCTGTAGACGCGACACAAGCTACTATTGATCGATTCTCACACTCGAGACACCGATCGAATCGGTCTGTCTCGATGAAAAACCTACCAAAATCATCGGGTTCGTTACAGTAGAATCTGTAGCGGCACTCGACAGCAAACTTTCCAACGGTTTCTGTCCCGTGACTCGCTACACAAAGACCCTATCCTTCGGACAAGATGACCGTCACATGCCGATACATTCTTACAGAATATTTTCAGCTAGCCTAAGGATCCGCTATAAATCTTAGGATTTATTTAGCTAAGGTCCTCCAAAGGAACAAATAGTCTTTGTCTTAACAGTCCCTATACCTACCACACATTACCTGAAGATACTGGAGATCTGCTTTCCTCGCATACGACGCTTCCTGCTAGCAACTTTCTCTCAAGACTGGTTAGCATCCTTTTCCAACCATCAACCCAAAATTTAGCCAATTAACAGCGACGTCCATTTCCCTCACTTTCCAAACCGACGCTTTCTTCGACGAATCCGATGATCTCGTATCCTTAGACACATCATAGTTTTTTCTAAGCAGCATCATCGTGACGGAAAGTCGGTCGTGAGACGCCTGTCCGAATTGATAGTCGGTAGTTGGCAGCAATCGCGAGTCCGAGTTGCTCGACATCTCAGGCAATATGCTCGACATCGCATATAGAACCGTATCTACCCAAGTTCGAACTTGTAATCGTGAACCGCGAACCGAAATTAATAACCGCGATTAATAACCAAGTGTACTCACCGAATATATTTGTTAATAAATATTTATTGTTAAATATATTCGAGCGTTCCTTCAATACCTATCACGCCCATTACCTCAAATCTTATGAACCCAACGAGGCAAAAATGCTTCTTGCAACTGTATTTCGTATAATAGCGGCTCGTTCGTTCTTCCTGTTACTATATAGAATATAATGATTTTTCATTCGTACAGTGGGAGTTTACGTTCAGATAAGTGGCGTTGATAAACAGAAGTTCAATCGATCGATATTAACTAGTATTTTATTCTTATAAGTAGAGTTCGATCGTAAAACTCTCCAACGCTTAACAGATCACTCGTCTCAGAGAAGAGCCGGCATTGTTATATCATCAGCGTAAATTAGCGAGTATTTTCTATTACTACTAACTAATGCAGTGTCGTAAACTATTATAATTAGTTTATTTATAATAAATGGATTGAACAGATGTTGATTAAACAGGAAACGATGGCTGTTTAACGCGAACTAATCGCAATAACGTATTATAATTAAGACAACTAGATAATTAATTAGCAACTCTCGTCACTCTCAGGATTCAACTCTCTCTCAAAAGCGCTAGCAACACTATCTCGATAACGCAATTCGCACTCTCTGGCTTCTCAACTCATACTGCTGTTAATTCGCTTATGTCCCTTAGCAACCCCTTGTCTTTTGTCTCAGCCTCGTAACTTTCGTCTTAGCCCCACTACGCACATGCTCAGCAACCGTTTGTTTATAATTCGCACGACACCCCACAGGACCCTCGTCCTGGGTGATTGGTAACTGGTGGTACAAGCGGAAAGGGGGTGATTCTACGCGAAAAAAAGAAGTCGAAAATATAGAATAAAAATTCTTCGTT
>NT_176861.1:1505821-1522519 GCF_000188095.3 Bombus impatiens | reverse complement strand
AAATTTTCAAATTTTTAAATTTTTAAATTTTCAAATTTTCAAATTTTTATTCCATATTTTCGACTTCTTTTTTCGCGTAGAATCACCCCCTTTCCGCTTGTACCGCCAGTTACCAACCACCCTGTATATTAAATCATTAGATAGAATAATAATTTGTATGATACAATAATTCAATGCAGTAACAAATACACGAATATCTGTAGTTGTGCGAAATGTTTTATGTCCAATCATGCTTTTCGCTAGCAGCAAATTTCCGCAATTTGAAAAAGACGCGATAGAATCGTTTTATTCGTACAATGATTACGCGATAATATATTTCTTAAGACATTAAAAATCTTTTCGCTCGTTAAGAGTAAGATCGGCATATAAACATACAAGAACCGTGACAGACTAATTGAAATTCTGGATATCCCGAACGCTGATGATCGAGACTACGGAAAAGAAAAACGAACATAGCGAAATCAGTAGAATAATTTATTGTTATTTCAATCCCTTGGTATCTAATAGCTAGATGTTTAGAAAGCATAGTCGCTACGAAATTACCCGCAGGAAAATGTGTTTGTCGATTAATTTAATCATTTTATTCTCGTTTATATAGACGATATTACTTTGCCGAGTTTACATCGATTGATAGGTGTAGTGGCGTTGCATAGATACCACGCGAAGGTACGTATCCATTTCGAAGGAAAAGTATCGCGATTTGCTCTGCAGGTTGTATCTCGCGAGTGGATACCGCGTTCAGAGCGATTATCCGAGTCACTATCGGATCGGATAGTCATTCTTAAAACTCTCAACGCGGATAGCTTTACTGTCAAATGGACACCTGCCTCGAGACGTTCCTGTAGAATCCACGACGATCCTTTTCCTCCTTTTACTCGGTAATTACAGCGAAAGAATTTTCGATACATCCGATAGAAGCTTGTATTATTTTCTACGATTAGAAAGTTATCTGATATAACAGGAACCATGCAGCTTTACGGAAACCGGTCGACGATCTGCTACGGTAGAGCAACACGATCCTTCACAAGCTTATGAATCAACCGGCAGAAAATTCTGGATAATAAAAACTAGTCGAATATGAAAAACCAGGATATTCTTAACGGAGACCGGGTGCCAATCGATATAATTAATAGCAATAATTAACGACTATAATAAATTGAATTACCGTTTAATATTAACAATAAATATTGACCAATATGTTAGAAAAACAGGATAAAATCAAGTTGAAATAAATAATGCATTTATCGAGACACTATATTGGAACGGAACTTTGCTCATGTCTTTTTCTGAACAAATAAAAATCTAAAAACGAATAAAATATTTCCTTTAATATGCTATTTTCCTAAAATACTAATTTCTATACTATTATACTATTGTACTAATTCCTATACTAATTTCCTTTAATATACTATTTTATTTATTATAGAATATATTTGTCTAAATAATTTTCTTTCGTTTATTTCATTCCCATGTGTATATATCTCTCTAAATAATTCTTTTTATTATTACTTAAAGCTACAAACCCAAACCATGAAATGCGCTATCGCTTTTATCGATAATCAACTTATCATTCGCGTATACCAAAATTTTTATCACTTCGGAATTCTATTACCATTTCCAGATCTCTCTAATCACCGATGTAAAAATTACGCGGAAACGTATCGTTCTAACAGTGAAAAATTTTAGCGGAGCAACGTCGAAAGAGAGAGGCGGCCAAGCTAATTGTAAGAGAGGAAAGAGAAGAAGCATCGTCGGAGAAACCGTACGCGGAAATGTTATTACAATTGCTGCAACATTTTAAGCACTGCCCCCAGGGAAAAGGTGCCTCATAAATGCTCGGCGTGGAATGTACGCGCCAAGGTAGAAGAACAATTTATCGCCCCGTATCGAATATTTCGAGTCGCTCGACGCATTCCAGCGCCGATCTTGTCCGCACCAAATCTCTACGGGCCACCATAAAATATCCTCTGGAACAGCCTGTCGGTTCAGATTTACGGTCGATCCTATCGGACCCGCGATTTCGTCCATGGTCGTCTTCCACGGACGATAGATTCGCAGAACTGACAAAAATATCGTTCGTACGAATTTTTCTTCCTACAAGACTTACGTAATTTACATCGTTGCTGATAAATATTTATCCACTCGTCCATGATTAAGCTAACGTTATTGACAAAATTGCACGAGTAGCAAGTATTGAGATATGTGTAATTTTGTGGGCCACATTAGATTATTCGCGTAGTAGTGACACACATATACGAGTACGAGTGTGTGTGGAAGTATGTGCGTGCACAGCGTCTCGTAAAACAGATGAATGCAATTGTTTCATGGGTAGTGTGGTGTAGAAGATGCTGAGACAATGAGAGTGCTGAGACGCGTGCAAATTTGTATCGACGAACATCTTGTAAATTACACATTAACACTAGAACTACCACACCAGTGAAATTGACTGGTTTTACAATTTTATTTTAAAATTCCTACTTCGTGTTATATTTTTTTCCGCGATATTTGTTTTTTATGTATTCAAACTCTAAAATAATTTTGTATCAAGGCTACTCATACCAATAGCAGTCAAAATGACTGGTACTTGTCAAAGTGTATGATAAAAGGGTCCTGCGATCAATTTATCGAACCCCAATTAACCAGTTTCCTCGTTTTTTTAAATTTTTACCGCGTATCATTCGATATGATGATATCAGTTATCAGGAAAATTCCGGATCGATCGCTAGTTCGCTAGATGCTAACGCTAGAAATATCACACCAATTAAAATGACTGGTTCTACAATTTTATGAATGTGTCAACCCTCGTTTAGGGATGATGGTCTCAGACGGATTAATAATACCAAAAATGTACTACATAACGTGGAATTGATTCTGTAAGGAAATCTGTAATAAATCAATAAATATAAAAATATTCTATTATTACGTATTTTTTAAGGACCAGTGATTTTGACTGGTTTTGGTAGAAATAGCTTCGCGTTAACTATCGGTAGTTCTAGTGTTAAATAAATCTAAAACTATTTTAATATCAATTCTAAGTATAATCTGAGTGTTCCTATATATTTATTTCGGCGATTAAGATCCACAATTCTCAATAGCAAGACACAGATTTTTACTACTAATCGATTTTCTTGTAGAACACGGCGTTGCGTTCGATAATAAACGAAATACAATTTAGAGATCGAACGTATTACAGATACTGCGATATCGAAAGTCGAGGACTTGCGTTAAACAACGGAGCTAACATTATTAATATACAGGGTGGTTGGTAACTGGTGGTACAAGCGGGTGATTCTACGCGAAAAAAGAAGTCGAAGATATAGAATAAAAATTTTTCGTTCGAGGATTTGTTTTCGAGAAAATCGACTTTGAATTTTCGCTCGGTACGCGTGCGGTGCGTTATAACGGATCTCACTGTAGATCGTTGTCTCGATGGAAAAATTAAAAAAACAAAATTTTTATTCTATATTTTCGACTTCTTTTTTCGCGTAGAATCACCCCCTTTCCACTTGTACCACCAGTTACCAACCACCCTGTATATTTTATATTATTTGACATGTTCTACCGTCATTTTATCTCGTTTCTATTTCAAACGCCATATTCACATTATCTTATATTAACAAAAATTGAGAAATTGATTAATCAGATGCTGTAAGAATTTACGTAAAGTTAGACGAACGAAAAAAATGGCAACGAATGTACAATCTTAAATAAACTTTTACAAGCGGTCATTTGACCGGGTTTGGTGAGGTTAGCGTTTACTGATCATTTGGTGATTCTACGCAAAAAAAGAAGTCGAAGATATAGAATAAAAATTTTTCGTTCGAGGATTTGTTTTCGAGAAAATCGACTTTGAATTTTCGCTCGGTACGCGTGCGGTGCGTTATAACGGATCTCACTGTAGATCGTTGTCTCGATGGAAAAATTAAAAAAACAAAATTTTTATTCTATATTTTCGACTTCTTTTTTCGCGTAGAATCACCCCCTTTCCACTTGTACCACCAGTTACCAACCACCCTGTATATTTTATATTATTTGACATGTTCTACCGTCGTGAACCACGTATTCTCGAGAAACAAGCAAAATGAGCAACTAAGCGTAAAATCATAGGTCGATCGTCCTCTTACGACAGAAATTCCACGGTACGCTCTCCCGATCAGATGGAATGAACAATGAGCGACGTGTTTTTCCATCGGGACAGAAACTCGCTCGAACGACCAAACCGTTCCTCTAATCGCCGTTTCAATTATCTACGTAATTATTATGCTGACGCAATAAATTAGTATCGATACCGAACGTAAACGGAATAAGATAAGAATCGGCGGCGATCGTTCGAGAAATATACCGTAGAAAGCACGAATAGCAAAAGGCAGGACATTTATAGTAGCACGAAGAATGGGAGGTTTTAATTCGAACGCGTATCTTTTATCGCGTGTTCTGTAACAATGAGTCGATTTCACGAGCACGTAAGCGTTTCAGACCGGAAAAATGTTTTATCCTCTGTCTGTCGTTTCTCATCGTTGAAGAAATTATCAGAGGAAAAATGAAAGATACGTCGAAATTACAGACGAGCTACGGATATCGAGTTAACTCGCCTTTCTTACTCTTAGTTAACGAGATAATTATACCGTGTTTGGAAAAAGAAACGAACGTTCTTTCTTCAATCTCCATTTCCCTAGCGTTTATAATTATTTTCCCACTTACTTGGCCAATCACTCGCGCAATTTCATCGCACCGTACGATCCAAGCTGATTTACAAGCTGACCCATATGTATCAGGTCGTCCGAAAAGATTCTTTCGTTTTATAAAGAAACAATGGATGCGTAACATTTTCCGATTTATATTATTTTATCGAATTACGTATGATCCATTTTGTTCTATCGAGATAAAGATCGCAACGTTTGATAGATCAGGTTTCATGTTTGTATAAAGATGCATCGTTGTAAAAGGCGTGTCTGTAAAAGAAATACACTTTCCGGACAACCTAATATAAGCGATAATCGAACATCTTTATGAATATCCGGTAGGATACGAAAATTGCTATCGGAAAAATTGCACTTTGGGTGATCGATGTTTTGTAATATAATCATCGATCGTAAACATAATTCTTGTACAATGTTAGTATATTTAGTATACTATTGATATTAACATACATATTTTCGCAAGTAACATAGTAAACCTGTTAGTTCGTTGGCAACGATCGTTCTATAGGATGGTTGGTAATCGATAGAAACAGGGCCAGAGTGGTTCTACGGCTCGAGACGAGGCGAAGCTCAAGAATGACAAAATAACGCCGAAGACTTGTTTTTTTTTTTTTTTTAAATAATCGAATTTCAAATTTGCCACGTGTACGAGAATTCGATCGATTCTCGACTGGGCGAGAACGAACGATTCATCGACGCAAAGTTATTCCACATGCGAAAATAAGTGGAAATCCACTTTGTAATTATTACATCCACGTTTATGGTTATCCTAAATGTAACGAGTGTCACGAAATGTCCGTGGAATGAATTTTCGATACGAAGGATTACCTATCTATATTCTACTCTATAGAGTACAGTAAAAAATCAAGAAAGATTCAAAAAACGGAAGAAAAGCATTGCGATGAGTTACCATTTTCCTTATATTACCGATATTTATGCAAATATTCTGTTATCACGTACCGTGTAGCTCCGTTCGAGTCGCAAAATTGATACGTACACTCGAGCAAACTTTCCGATGATCGGCGTAACGAGGATAAAATCCAGGCCTGTTGATTTCGCAGCAGGCTACAACGCGGGGCCACGCAGGCAGAACGAGGAATTTCCTTGGCAACCGGGAATTCAGATTCGTCGTTACAAATGAGCCTGGCTATAATTAGTTAGATGGTATCGTGTGAGAAGGTGTGCTAGAACGCTGCCGGCGCGGCGCGGCCCGACGTACCCGTAACCGCGTGTACGCTCCGTGTAGATGGTTTGTCTAACGACGCGAAAAGGCAATAGCCTCGAACGAGCAAATCGACATCGCTGCGGAAACCTTGCCATTGAAACGTTTACCGCCGCCGCCTTCGCCTGTCTACTCTACTACGCATTCTACGGTGACGCCACGTTACGAAAACAGAGACGCTCTTTCAAGCTCGTGAATGAACCTAAAATAATCTTCGAGCGTTCGTGGAACGAAACAGGGTACGAAGGAATCGTGACTGATATTTCTGATTGCGAGATACGTTTAAATATTGTAGGCTCGATCGAGTTGAGATAGGATGGTGAGAAGTGAAATTAAAGAATTTAAAGAATTAAAGAAATTCAAAAAAAAAAAAAAAAGAATAGATACGTGTTCGTTGACCTTCGTTATATCGTCGTATAATACGAAAGGCATCTACTCCGGCTCCTAACGAAACGAATATTAGTAAATATGCAATTCAATCTCCAACGAAACGCAATTTCCAAATACGTAATTCTGAAATGATCATTTTTTATTGATCTCGTCGGATACCTCGAAAAATACGATAACTGATAAAAATTGTAATATACGCGTATCGTAAAACGTGGCAAATCGACGTTATTAAACCAGTTAGAAGACTACTATATTTAGAACGTATACAAAAGGAGCAGCTCGTGATAGGAAGTGATCTTAGGAAAAAAAAAGAAGGAAAAGGGAAAGAAAGAAATCGATAAGATACTATTTTCACATAGTTCCATGGGAAGTGTCGTAAAGAAGAGACGGCAAACACGAGCATGGTTACTTCCTCCGCATTCTCGAAAAACGCAGACTCGCGCTAATGAGCTCGTTACAGAAGCGGCATTAGGAGATGTCCGATCTCTTGTAAAACATCCCACGATCAGGACTTGATCAATGAAGTCCAATGTGCTTTGACTGTAAAAAGTGGCCGAGGAAACGTTCATTCTTGCAATTATGGCAGCAAACGCGAATAACGTAGCAAACAGAGTTGCACGAGTATCGTTGCAAGAAACGCGTTATTTGCGTGGGACGAGTAACGTCGTGTATCGCAGCCGAAGTTAACCATTTGACGTTAAAAATTATTCAACGAAATGATCAGTAAACGCTAACCTCACCAAACCCGGTCAAATGACCGCTTGTAAAAGTTTATTTAAGATTGTACATTCGTTGCCATTTTTTTCGTTCGTCTAACTTTACGTAAATTCTTACAGCATCTGATTAATCAATTTCTCAATTTTTGTTAATATAAGATAATGTGAATATGGCGTTTGAAATAGAAACGAGATAAAATGACGGTAGAACATGTCAAATAATATAAAATATACAGGGTGGTTGGTAACTGGTGGTACAAGCGGGAAGGAGATGATTCTACGCGAAAAAAGAAGTATTCGCGTAGCTGTATATCGAGCTCCGGCGATCTGGACCACACGAAGATTCTAGGGATAAGCGACAAGCTCCTTTGACTCTGTCCACAGCCCTCTTGTCAGAGGACTGTCCATCACACTGTCTGCTACGTAGCCAGATCCTTCTAGAAAATCCTTATTATCGCTTTCCACGTGCCACGGGACAACGTGAGCTCGAGAGTCCTCGAGTCATCGGCCCCGTGCACGCGATCCTTCGCGGCGAAAAACCGGATGCGTCGGGCTCCTTGTCGGAAACCCCGAAACTGCAACATCCGCGACTCTTTGTTAAAATCGCGGTAGTCCTTAAGACTGTCACCGCTCAAAGCCGCTATCGAGCCAAAATTCTGATAACACGTTTATAGTTTAACACCATCGGCGATAGACAATCCTTGGAAATAGATGGACGGCACACGATGCGTCCACCTTGACACGTGCTGCTGCTCCTCTATGGAGGAGCTGGTATTTTTGACAAACACAATCGTAATTTTAAAAGATCAAAATATTAGGTTGTTTTCGTTTTATGAAGAAACAATAGACGCGCAATGTTTTTAGTTTTATATTATTTTGTCGAATTACGTACGATCCATTTCGTTCTGTTGAGATAAACACCGCGACATTTCACAGACTTGCTTTCACGTTTGTGTAAAGGTGCACTGTTGTAAAAAACACGTTTGCGAAAGAAGGACACTCTTCGGACAACCTAATATATTTATTCGATTAAATTACAATATATGAAAGGGAAACAGAAAAAGTATTTGTGTTAACAAATAAAAGAGAAAATGAGAAATGTAAACTCGCAGATTGTAATTGCAAATTTTTACCGGTGACGTGCTTAGTAATTGGCAAAGGCTAAATTGAGGATAAAACGGTTAAAAATCCTATACTTGTACAGAAAACGTCTATGTTACAATTTTAAAGGTAAGCTTTACCGAAAGATTATTTCATTCGCTGTATATATGTCCGCTGCACTGATCTAGTCTGCTAAAACACGAATTTGTATTAAAATATTATACGTATCGAGTTGTTACTTTCATAGCTTGTTATACCATACTCGTTGGCTAACTCTAACAACTACTTGTCGCTATTTATTCGATAGACGATAAACCAAAGCAGGAGGGGACGGTAAATGAAAGGAAAGACGATTAAAAATGAAATTAACACGTGGTTATTTACGCGAGAAGCATTAGTCATGTCGTCGGTTAAACGCCTAAACACGATATAATCGTGTATCTTACGAATCGTTAAGTAAAACGCACCATCAAACGAGCCTTTATTCCGGCAGATTTAATCGGCAACAACTCTTTTAATTGCAATCACAGCTCTTTTGGAACGATGATGAATCGCGCATATACATACTGCGTGCGTCATTCGTGTAAACACACGCCTCCAAACGAGATCACTCATTTTTCACGAGCGTTGAAAAATTTACGAGGGCACGCGTTCTACCGTGAACCGGAACGAAACACCAGTGTGAAAATACAAGTTGAGTTATAACGCATTCTTCCTTAACAACTTTTTAGTAGAAAATCAGAAGATCGAAACAAAATTTACATAACGAATCTCAAGTTTCTCGCTATACAAATCTTATAACATCGTATGGTAACTTATCGAAAATATCAAACCTAATATTTAATACGAATGAATAAAATTATCAACAGATACGTGTACGATCCACGTTTGTCGATTTGAGAGAATATGGAAATTACCGCAGTCGTAGCAAAATTGTACAAACATATGTGTAACACATATACGTATATCGACGATCTTAAAATATCGAGAAAATTGAATAAAAGATATTTACGTTATAAATTTCTAGCGAAAAGAAAACAATTTATCCATAAAATATTTAACGAGAAATAAATTATAAATTTACCGATATATACCACTTATTCGACAAATTTATCGACCAACCAAAAACTTTTTCCATTAGACGTTCTATTCTACATAGTACCAGGTATTCCTTCCGAGTCTCGCAGCCTGCCGGTTGTAAATGACTTTTAAGAAGGACAAGACAGGTGCGTGTACCTTCGCACGCCTTAATATATCAACTATACTATAGTATACACTCGGGGTCTCTCACGGATCGGTTATTCCGCATTTGTACACCCACGCGCGTCGCGGATGTAACTAATCGCATTCCACGATTAGAAAATCCGGGCGTGTCCTCGACAGTACGATGCACATGTTCCGATAAACTCTGGTATTTCGCGGGCATGTTCTATGCGTTTCCGCTCTGGCCAGAGGACGGAATACGATCGTAACAAGATGCTACGCGTCGAACGCCGGTTCTTTTTCCAAAAATCCGACTCGTTGTTTTAGTTTCCACGCACGCTATGGGTTGCTGGCGATTGGTGCGCGACGAAATGTAACGTAACGCGATCGCCAGAGATGTTCTTTAAACAAACGAATATTCGCTTGTGTCGATAGAAATCCTGCTGACTACGATGCTAGTTCTTTGCTTCGTCAATTTGTTTGTAGCGTACAAAGATTGATACTATTAAGATATCTGTACGATATAGACAGATACGCATAACGCGGGCAATCGATTAGAAGATGATCCTACATGCGGAAGTAAGTTGAAAACGTAGAATAAAAATTTGTATCTTATGAATCGAGAGTTAACATTAATATAATACTAAGACAATTTTCATCTCTTCCGTCATGCTACTCTTTCCAACGCATCCAAGCAAAGTTTCACTGTTAACGTAAATTTCTTTCCCCTGGTGTTATTACGATAATTGTTGAACGAAGCATTTGAAAGTCTATGCGTATTTCTGTACCATTGCTACTTCGTTTTTAACGCTAAAAGATTTGTACGAAAACCTAACAAGCACCCTGCGCGCGTCATAAATAATTCAAACGCATGGATTAATAATATTCGTAAAATCGATCAGAAATACATACGTGAAATCTATCATTTTTCCGATATAAAACGCAGATATAAAGGAAATGCATCGTGTTCGAGACCGACAAAAATTATAATATCGTTTTGGAATCTGTACGAGCTACCAGCGTCGACGTTATCGTTTCTCATCGGAAGATAATACGGGAGAGCTGCGTGGAAAATAATAATAACTCGGAATTACGCGGGTATAACGGAACAAGAAGAAAACGGTTATGTACATATATCGCGTGCTGAATATGCAGTATTGTCGCCATGAATTATTCGCCTCTGTTTACTCGTTTATTAATTTAACTCGGTTGAACCACTCACCTCAACGACGAAGTAAAGAGGATCACCAGGAAGGAGACGTTCTATTCTACATAGTACCAGGTATTCCTTCCGAGTCTCGCAGCCTGCCGGTTGTAAATGACTTTTAAGAAGGACAAGACAGGTGCGTGTACCTTCGCACGCCTTAATATATCAACTATACTATAGTATACACTCGGGGTCTCTCACGGATCGGTTATTCCGCATTTGTACACCCACGCGCGTCGCGGATGTAACTAATCGCATTCCACGATTAGAAAATCCGGGCGTGTCCTCGACAGTACGATGCACATGTTCCGATAAACTCTGGTATTTCGCGGGCATGTTCTATGCGTTTCCGCTCTGGCCAGAGGACGGAATACGATCGTAACAAGATGCTACGCGTCGAACGCCGGTTCTTTTTCCAAAAATCCGACTCGTTGTTTTAGTTTCCACGCACGCTATGGGTTGCTGGCGATTGGTGCGCGACGAAATGTAACGTAACGCGATCGCCAGAGATGTTCTTTAAACAAACGAATATTCGCTTGTGTCGATAGAAATCCTGCTGACTACGATGCTAGTTCTTTGCTTCGTCAATTTGTTTGTAGCGTACAAAGATTGATACTATTAAGATATCTGTACGATATAGACAGATACGCATAACGCGGGCAATCGATTAGAAGATGATCCTACATGCGGAAGTAAGTTGAAAACGTAGAATAAAAATTTGTATCTTATGAATCGAGAGTTAACATTAATATAATACTAAGACAATTTTCATCTCTTCCGTCATGCTACTCTTTCCAACGCATCCAAGCAAAGTTTCACTGTTAACGTAAATTTCTTTCCCCTGGTGTTATTACGATAATTGTTGAACGAAGCATTTGAAAGTCTATGCGTATTTCTGTACCATTGCTACTTCGTTTTTAACGCTAAAAGATTTGTACGAAAACCTAACAAGCACCCTGCGCGCGTCATAAATAATTCAAACGCATGGATTAATAATATTCGTAAAATCGATCAGAAATACATACGTGAAATCTATCATTTTTCCGATATAAAACGCAGATATAAAGGAAATGCATCGTGTTCGAGACCGACAAAAATTATAATATCGTTTTGGAATCTGTACGAGCTACCAGCGTCGACGTTATCGTTTCTCATCGGAAGATAATACGGGAGAGCTGCGTGGAAAATAATAATAACTCGGAATTACGCGGGTATAACGGAACAAGAAGAAAACGGTTATGTACATATATCGCGTGCTGAATATGCAGTATTGTCGCCATGAATTATTCGCCTCTGTTTACTCGTTTATTAATTTAACTCGGTTGAACCACTCACCTCAACGACGAAGTAAAGAGGATCACCAGGAAGGACTTGAACGGCGAGGTAGCGGCTGGCGGACACCAGGGGTTGAAGGCAGGACCGCGCAGCCGTGACACCGCTACCACGCATGCTGCATGCTTCATTTCGTCGCCGCTACGCCCAGCGTCCTCACTGTAATCATATCAGTAAAAAAAGAAAGATAGCTGGTTTCACGTAGTTGTTCGTATCGCAAGCCAGCATCGAATAATTTCTAAACGCGTACTTTTAACCCTCCGCCCCGGAGCCTGCGACGAGGTATAACGTACCCTAACGATTCTGAAATAAAAGTACATATTATCGCTTTCTTGTTAAATATGTTTACAATTAGCGTTACGATATCTTTCTCCTGCGTTGCGCTTCTGTTTCGGCTACCGGCTAAGCTACCGGGGTACTAAATGCAGGATACACGTCACATTGCTTGTTTTTCGTACGAAGGTCACAGGAGAAAGACACAGGGGATGAACACGTTCTTGTTGATTTTCGAATTTTTATTTATTCTAATTTACTTTGTGATTCTAATGATTTTACATGAGATAGCGTAACTGAGAACGGAAGCAACTTGCTAGATTCGAAGATGCGTCTGTTAAAAACAACTGATAAGTTGACAACAAGTTTTGTAGAAGCCAAACGTACGATTATTGTTAAGAGAAAATACGCTTTAATATCCTCGATATTTTACTATTACGATTACGAAAAATATTTTCTATATTTTGAAAGGTATGAAAGAACACGTGTCCAGGCAAGAAATTTAATATTAAGCTAAAAAATTATACGTACAGTACATAATATAATTAGCGAGTATCAATGTCGAGAGTAAATCGATTAACAAATCATTCTGAAAGCCCCTGCAAGTTACAAACTTCTGTTTAAACGACATCGTTGTATAAGCAAATGTCACGTTGCTCGCACATCCTTTTTCAATGTAGCCTCGCATTAAAACCTCGCATTATCCGTATATTTAAAAAGAAATCAAACCGAAATATCATGCAAAAAAACCAGCGGCGATATCAACAAACCATACGAAATGAAAAATCGATTAAGTAGCCAGGTAGCGTCACCGATTACCAAACAGATCCTCCGTAACGTTCTTCGAAAATAGAGAAGACGACTACCGGGATTACTTGACGTCAGGCTATTAGAGCAAAGAATCACGTGGCAACGAAGATAACAATGTACGAAAGAGCCGAAGGGATATGCAAATGGAAACGGTAACCGGTCGCACAAATCACAGTGGCATTTCCAGAGATTCCAGCCGGTAGAAACGACAGAAAGAAGAAGAAGAAGAAGAAGAGGAAGAAGAGGAGGAGGAGGAGTAGGATGAAGAAGAAGAAGAGAAAGAAAAGGCAGAGGAAGAAGAAAAAAGGAAAGAGAAAAGACGAAGGAGAAAAAGAAAAAGAGCGAAGCCTCCGCATACGGTGCACAATACGTGTGCTGCATCCCTTTTTGGATGTTGGTCCACGGTAAATCACAAAATCGCTCCCGGCATTACCCTATTTTCATCTCCGTGGAACAAGAGGCAAGTCGCATGGACGGAGAGCCGAGAAACGGATGGTCTCGCTCGCGCCGCTCATAAATCGGCCGGACAATAAGTCGTGCAAAAAAATGCCACGCGGAGTGCATCAGATCTACCGTGGAATTTCAAGCCCTCTGGAACCGATTAATTGTTTCGATTTCCACGGAACCTCTCCTCGAGAGCATTCCATTGCGATTATATATTTCATATTTTATATATGTATCTTATATTTATATATGCGAAGCTTAACGAAACGTTATTACATTTTTCATTCGTTATTACTTTTCCATAAATTTGTATCTTTTTGCTATCGTCGAAGTATGCGGTTTTGCTTGTTGATAATTCTAGCTGATCGTTACGCGTTTATTTATAAAACAGGTGATATGCAAAAACGCGAGAAATACACGATATTAATCAAGATTTAAGGACGCGTCAATTGTGAGATTACTAGCAACGCTATGGGAAGTCGGGTGTGACGTGGTATTGTTACACGTTATACCGTTCAATGGAATATAGCCTTGTTCGATTATCAAGTAAAAAAACAAACGGAAGAAATTAATAAAAACGAAGTTATCAAACTTCAAAGAAAGAAGGAGTAATCTTGCAATAATTTCCTTGCAACGAATATTTAAACATATCCTGCTGGAAGAATCGCAATTCCAATTTCCGCCTTGGAATAGGTTTCTTCGCGAATTCCCCAAAGACTTATCGATCCCCGAACAAGAGGAACAACAGAAAGGAGAATCAGCTTTATAAATAATTTCCGTGTAATCTTCTTACAACGAACGTTTAAAAGCACCCCGACAAAAAGATCGCAATTTAAATTTCCATATTTCAACAGATTCTTCACGATCCCTCTTAAAGACACAATTTGCAACATTGTTCCAGCTACCCTATTATTATATATACTAAGCCCGCGTCTCGAAACGGTTTTTCTTCTCCCCTCCTCGGCTTGGTTATTTTGGAGTCGTCCCATGATTCGACCAAGTCGCCACGGTAATCGACGAAATTGACTAATGGACGATCCGCGAGAGAGCAGAAAGGAGGAGAAACCATCTACCCGCGGAGGGATGATCGATGGGATCCATTACCGAGAGACGCGTGCAATCCGCCCACACCCCGAGGAGCCTCCACGTTCTGTCCCTTTTCCTCGATCCTCTCCCCCCCCCCCCCCCCCCCGCCATAACCCACCACCCTCTTCTCATGGTCCGTTCTTTTCCTCGTACATACATACATATATGTACTCGTAGCCAGAGTTGTCTATTTCTCTTTCTCAGGTGCCTCTCGGTTTGCAGCACGTTGATGCATTTACTCGCTTACCGGTATAACTGCCGCGCCATTATAAAAGCCGGTCTCTCCTTCTCCCTTTGCCTCTCCCTCTGCCTCTCCCTCTTGCCGCCCTCTCCCTATCCCCGTTCCAAACTCCTTTTTCTCTCTTACCCTTCTCTACCATCCCTCTTTTTCTCTGTCTCGTATCCTTGTTGCTCTCTCGGCCGTTCTTGGACCCCGATAGCCAATGCATTTCGCAGCCGTTCAACCTGCGTCCCTGTTGCATTCTCCTCGCGATCACCGACCCCGTGTACCGACTTCGAAGGAAAATCACGGAGAGTCAATTTTTGCGCGTCAGGCCTACGGATCTCTGGATGCTCGATGCTCGATGCTCGATCCTCGAGAAGAGGCTTCGAGTTGCGGATAGGGGATGAACCGTGTTTGTTGCGAGTCGTGATTCATGGCTGTGGTGAAATGGGTGTGGGGTAATATTCTAACGTCCAAGTGTCGGATCTCGAGAGGAGAAAAGGTGGAAATTCGAGTTATCTCGTACGAGAGCACGTGCTCTTATAGAACGATTTTTCGCTGTTGGTCGTAGCATGTTTGTACGTACAATGTCGTCGAATCTTGCCGATTTATTTAATGTATGCGAATTTATAAACCTATAATGGATGTTCAATTTTTATATCTGCAAACTTTCTCCTCTTACAACGTTTTCCATATTTGTACGTGTCGTTTTCTCGGCGAGATTATCTACGTAAGAACGTTGGTATGGGGAAACAAGAAGATTCAAACGTGTTTTAAGTAATTTGGACAAGTTGCGCTTTTGAAAGGATTAGAGACAGCGAAACAGTTTGTAAGGAACACCAAGATGGCATCGAATCAAGCACGATATGATATTAATTCTACGTTTATCTATCTATGCTTTCCGCTGCACTGATCGATATAAAAAATCGCTTCACTTTCTAAAAATCAATATGATGTTTTTTGTGATACATTACTAATTACCCAAGCGTCGCGGTGGCCGGACTGAGAAGACCATCTCAATCCCAATACATCGATGATAGTCATTTTTAATCGAGTTATAACAGACATTCCTTACGGACTCGCACAGTTATGCACGATGCTTTAAGCTCGTCCAACCCTCGTTTATATGTACTAACGCTAACGCGTACACTGTTACGAAGACAAAATTACAAGCAAAATTCGTCGTAGTGATATCGACAGTTTCTCGCGAATATCTCGGAAAGTATGGTCGATCGACGATTGCATGTACAGGAAAAAATGATTCAGAATGTCGAGCTACGTTAATATATTCATATTGATTTATCATGGTAATTAAAATTCATCCTTCTTTATCCTGGGAACTAACTATAACATACATACACGTGCTAGTAACATGCAAAAATGCAAAACAACAACTTAAAGATTGCAAAAGTTCTTGCTTCTGGAATAATTACGTTTTCGTATATCTTTTAAAAACAATTGAACGAATCGATCGATCGCGTCACATAAAAGCTGATCTAATATTAAAATTGTTACTATCGAAAATTTGTCGAACTGCCTTCGTATACTGGCAAATGTCGCAAGATACTTGCGTTATAACGAAGCAAACGCGAAGCAAAGAAACAACGGAGGCAAAGGTGGCGACTATCCAAACCATAAGATTCTTCCATTCGAAATGGCATCCTATAACGAATGCCATACGCGTTACGAGTCTTTTATTACCGCCACGTCAAACGATCTAGGATGTTTTACAAGCGACACCGGCGATCTTTGTGCCGGTACCGATCTCCGGCAATTAACTCGTCGTCGGACATCGGTATGCAGATCTCGATCGCATCGAAGAACGTACTCGAATGGCGGGTGGATACCTTTTTCCCTGATCGCCAGCGTGACCACTCATGGCGAATTTGAAAACAGGGCAAAGGATCGCACGGATCGGCAGGGATGAAAGTGGAGATCGACGGAGCATGCGCACACGCACAGAGAGACCGATATCGACGACGGGAGCGCCG
>NT_176861.1:1480397-1505181 GCF_000188095.3 Bombus impatiens | reverse complement strand
GGCGACTGGTTTTATCGTTCGGCGAAGTGCGACGTGCATGCACGTAGGAGGCGGTATATAAACAATGTGAACTACATTCCACCGGCATGAGTAACCGTGTTTTGCGCACTCTCGCCACTTCTCGTCCTTTTCAGCGCGTACAAATCTAATTACCTAGCAACCTACCTATCCGAGGGTACAGAGAACAAGCGTCGGATATTCTTCTGAACGGATTCTTCTGACGAAGATAAAGTCGATGGATATTATTGGAAGATTTAAAAATCTTGTCTTCGTTATGATATTAACGATAACGATGACGCGACAGGTATACAGCGAGGAGATATTACTCTGTTCTAAATGGCGAATTCAGAAACGGCAACGCCGTTAATAGAATTCAGTATTCTCGTTGTATCTTTTTTAAGGAAGCAATATCGTTTCCTGTTATTATGCGGCGACAGATAAATCTGTTGATAAAATTCTTTCAAAGGTGTTACGAGTCGAAGCAGAATACGCGTAAATGTACGCGCTCTCGATGCAATTACTTTTAATCTATCGAAGTTATTTTTAGAGATCTGATTTGGAAAGTCTGTTGGGAAAAATGACTGGAAATTGGGGTAATTTGGAGCGAACCGTGTTTGCGAATGTATAAATACTGAATTTATATCGTAGCCAGCGCCCGTGAAATGTGCAGAATTTCACGAATTTCCGGTTAGGCGAGTGAGAGTGAATGTGTCAATCCGGACTGAAGTCGTATGCTGATTGCGACTCGTAGTCGACTCGAGAGAGTTCTATTCTATAATATAATATAACGATGTATAATTATTTCGAATAGTTTTCGCTGATTCGTGAATGTAATATAAAGCTGAATTTCTTTAAATAAACAAACTTATACACTTTTTACGCCGTTTCGCTACAGACGAATCCTTGATACTTGTCTATTTTGTCCACTTATTTCAAGCCGGACTTTTAAAATATATAAATCTGTGCGCTTCGTGTCTCATTTTATAACAAACTAATTTTTATGAAAAATATCATTCCACCTACGTATCGTAATTTATATCGACGTTAAAAGTCACGATATTCCTATACTTCTTTCTCTCTGTCTATCTTTTAACATACGTTTTTAACATCTATTCTATCAAATATCGCATTCTTTCAAAATCCGACACGCACGCGCAATTTTCAAGCGCGTTCGTAACACATTGAATCTCGATATTTCAGTGATCTCGAAATAACACGTTGCAGGAAATAATCACCAACCAGCAATAACAGTCTCGTATTATCGAGGTGATTAGCCGATCGATCGTTTCCTTCGATTCGTTGCGTAGCTTCCCGGCAGCGTCTTCTAGCTAGCAGACCGTTACCCGGCATTTAGCAACGATTCATTACGATCGCATCTCAATACGGCCGCGTATACGAGTACATACAATTTTATCCAGACCTAATTGTATACTAATGAAAACATAACATCGTAATTTGCGTTCAACGCGTCGCTGGTATAAGATTATTTAAGCTACTGTAAACTCTATAACATAGTCTATACCGACGAACAATTGTTCGCAGACAGGTGTTCGTGGTCAATCCGCGTACGTTGTCCGCAAAAACATGTACGCACGTAGATACATTGTTGTACATTAACTGACGATATCGTTGTCCGATCTATGGACAATTATCTGTGACTCTGTCAGTGTGAACCAGGCTTAATTCATCATCTTCTTTCCATTTCTTTCTTTGTTTTGCGTAGCAATCTTAAATCCATTTCACGCCAGATACATATGTACTTTCTAAACTTTCTTGTACATGGTAGGTTAAGGCTAAGAGCAAGGAACTTTAAATACGCGTAACTTTCGAACCAATGCAACTCTAGACTCGAGACTGTTATATTTCGTCTATATTCATCGAGTGATACGTCGGGTTTTCGTTCGAATTTAGGGCGCGTAACAATTCTTCGTTTGAATTAGCCATCGTTTTGTACAACAGAGATTATATTTACAGGTACGAAAAATGACTTTTACAAAGTTTAACGAACAGCCGTGGTGTTTAGACACGCAAGATGCAATTGATAACGTTCTTGGGTTCGATAACGAATCCACTTTTACTTTACCACGAATACTTTTAAGCACAAAATACGATTGCTGGGACGCTCGGTATAAACTGCACGATGTGTAATTTTCCAAGGCGATCGCACGAATAACAGACTGATGAAAATTGTCCTCTCTTTACAATTGCGTTCGTTTGTCAAATACTCGTTAGAAGCACCGAGAAAGTTCCAATCGCCGTTACTGGGCAGTTTCTGCCTGGAGTTTGATTATTAATACAACGTGTGTCCCATTATATTGCCACCTCCGAGGTAAAATCACACGTGGCTAGGCCCATTCTTGAAGCCGTATGCCGCAACAACCACGTTTCTAGGGAGAACCATACAACCACTCCACAGCTCCGTCAGGCAAAACGCCCACCCCGTGACTGTGGCTACGTTCGGCGACCAGTTGTGTCGCCTCCAGCCCAATTTCACTATCACAAATCTCGAACAATTACAATCAGATTGAATGACAACAATTGCATAATTACGGCTATGATAGAATCTAGGCTAAATTTCAAAGAAA
This sequence comes from Bombus impatiens, assembly GCF_000188095.3. NCBI lineage: Eukaryota > Metazoa > Arthropoda > Insecta > Hymenoptera > Apidae > Bombus > Bombus impatiens. The sequence continues at coordinate 1,502,596 of NT_176861.1, read as the reverse complement.
AGGTTTCCTTTCATCTCCGATGTATACAGGGTGGTTGGTAACTGGTGGTACAAGCGGAAATGGGGTGAAAATACAGAATAAAAATGTTTTTTTTTATTTTTCCATCGAGACAACGATCTATCGAAAACAAAGCCTCGAACGAAAAATTTGTATTCTATATTTTCGACTTCTTTTTTCGCGTAGAATCAGCCCCTTTCCGCTTGTACCACCAGTTACCATCCACCCTGTATATATGATAGTAATCAGAAAATGGAAAAAAGAAGTTTAAAAAACAGTGGTGGCCCGAGTCGAAGTTTCACCCAATAATTTACTAATTAGTAGTATATTAGAATTGACTAGTTACAAGGTACAGGTTACAGACTTGTTTGTGACAATCTTACAATCTTACGTCGAATAGAATAATCAGCATTCAATACGTATAATTTACGTCAACGTTTCATTTGGTTTATTATCAAACTTGTTATTATAATACCTACGCTAGAATTCATGAATAGATACTAACGACATGTAATTAGCGACTTGTAAACATGTAAACTTGCCAAATTACAAGTCGACTGATTATCCCGTTTCGCGTGAGTCTGTAACATTCTAAAATAGAAATATATGATCCGTGTCAATTTGTAACTTGTCGTTTGCTAACGTTATTTATTAATAGGTAAATCGATAAGTTACAAGTTGTACGTTGTAAATCTCCGTTCTACGATTTCATAATTTCCCGTCAAATAAGGTAATTAGATAATATATAACTTGTAAAATTTTATTTATTTCGTTACCAAACTCGTTAAAGTCACGCAATGATGTTTTTCGACGCTGCTTCTTAACTTGTAACTTGTGATTTGCGATTTGTAACGTCTCGCTAATACATACAGACAGTGTTAATTTCAACTGTACGAAATGGCTCGATATTTTCTAACGTATCTAGATTCGGATAAATAAAGTTCTACATATGGTAGATCGAAATGCACGAGAAACTCGCTCATCTATATCGAGATGGAACTAATCTAACGAATGATTTAATTTAAAAGCATTTAACGATATCGCTGTTAGCGTCTGAAGAACGAGAACCAGTACATCTCTTATGTCATTCGAAACTCTATAAGCTAGATAATTACACGTACGTTACGAGAGGAATGTGGCTTTCCCAACTTTTCCTCTTCCTGCTTCTACACGTTCATCTTTCGCTGTCTTTGTAAAACGAAACTATCGAGCAACACAACGAGAGATAAACACGAAACAGACAGGAAAACGATCGAAAGTAGTCGTCCACTCGAACGTTGATCGTTGATTCAAACAGTGTTGTTTAATCAGCTTAGAAAGTTGCTCGCGCTCTACTTTAATACTTTGCTATACACGCGCGCGCTTTGCTCATCTTTTCCTAAATTCTTTTTGTCTCATAACGATAACGCATAGGTGGAGGACAAAATAGCGTAAAGGACTTGCCGTGGAGAGCATTAACGAACACATACATGCTGTTAGGATTAGGCCATGGTTACAATGGATTAGCTCGGGTACGGTGTTTTTCATGAACTAACGTTCTAATGGATGACGTCAAAACAATGAAGTATACAAGATTCTTATGAGAATAAGTACTTACGTTGCATGCATTTCTTTCTTCACGTGTTTCATTCGTCGAAGCACGCATCCACTGAAACCATAGCCTTACTCATTACCTGTGATGCACCAACAGTATTATTTACAACATTTTCAATATCGTTCATGCTACAACAATGATATATGTAGAGTATGTAGAGGGCATTTAACTATAAGAGTATCAAAGTGTTGGTATAATCTCGTTTAATACGTTTAATACCAGTTCCGTATATGTCTTTTCCATCTTTTCCTTAAAAAAAAAAGTTGCTATTATTTTAAACGTAACGAAACATTCGCGTACGTTCTTGAAGCAACAACCCAATAATCATATCCATTGGTAGAAATAATAATTCTGCCACTTTTCGTTAACGAATCGCTTTCGCTTAATCGATCTACCTGATGTTACAAATAATTTCATTTTAAAGTTTAAGATAAACGTTATCTGGCATAGTAGATGAGATACGTAAAATTCAGCCAGCAGTCAATCCGTTAAAAGATGCATCGACTGTATTCGTCCTACGCGCTTCCGTCTTTCTTCCCTCGTCATCTCTCTCTCGCTCTCTCGCTCTCTCTCTCTCTCGTTCTCCTTCCACCCACGGCTCGATGAATGCATCATGCGTGCATGCAGTTCGCCGCGCATTCCAGTAAAGTCCCTGATCTCCTGCCCTTGCGGTTTAGCATTCTCGTTAAGTCGCGCTGGAATGCTTCTCTTACGTATTTGCGAATAAATCGACGGTTTTATGAATAAATCTCAACGGCAAATTGCAGCGGCTACGGCAACGACGGATGATTAGATCGTAATCGATTTGATCCGTGGAACAACCTGTTCTTAATTGCAAAATAATTTCTACTTAGCGACGGCTTGATACGGAAAATTTATTATTGTCGTGACAGGAATCGCGGCTACGGATTGCCCCGTTCCAACCGCAGGTAGATCCGCGACACTGAAGCCTCTGACGCGACAAAGAATGCGCGCGAGAAACGCACACCGTCGACGCGGTCGGCCATGACCAATAAAATACCGTCGTGCAATGAATATCTGCCGAAATAGCCAAGTGTTCTGTCACGACTATCGCCAATGATAATGCGATCTATGTGACAGCTGACTCGTATGTTAAAATCAAGCGAGAATTATTCCAGCGGTATCCTAACTATTGGAACGCGAAGAACGTTTGATGCGTATGCGTGTTGAGTTACGATTATACGCGTGTGCACAAATGAGTTGTAACACAGAGTGGCCCGCCTGAACTGTTAGATACCGTTTTCCTGCAAACTGTAACAGACATCGACTAATTCTTTTCTACGTTTTAACGGTACAAGGAGATTGATCGCTACGAAGCGCGAGGAATTTTTCTGTCACGACTATAAAGGGATGCAAGAGGGCGGCTCTCGTTCTCTTTGACGCAATGTCGTATTAATTCCCGTTTGTTAGGACAGTTCTTAGAAAACTGAATAACATTCGTTCGAAGCATCTTTCGTTATTTTGCATAATCGACGAGTGGCGACGAATGGAAAATGTAAAGGCAGGCTCGAGCCAAGGCGCCAGACAGTAATTAATTAAAGCAGATTTAATTTCCAAGACATTCGCAAAAAACGCATTACCACGGTGAATTCTGCCTATAACTGTGCGTCCGTGACAGCGTATGCGCTAGTTATAAGATAATACTATTGAGAACGTAAAGCGAATAGGTAAGGAAAATTACGAAGAAGCAAAAGAAGAAGAGAAAGAGGAAGACCCATAGGTTACGACTGAATTTATTTCGACGATAATCGTAAGAGTCACCCGCGCTCTCCCGGATAGGATACAGGGAACGCGGAAGTGCGTATGTACGTGCGCGTTGAACGCGTAGCTTTGTATAGCTGCGAACGTTCATAAACCGTGGCTCTGCAAGAAGCGCTCGTCGTGCAAACAACGCATCCTATGATAGCATGCAGGAAATGCTTGTCGCCAGTATTGTAAATACTCTGACAGACCTATATGATATTCGATATCTATGGTCTTTCGCTTAATATTTGCCGTATACTTTATAACTGTAATCTTTATAGCGTAACTATCTATAGCAGCAATTTGCGTAAAGAAAAATCCAATAACGGGATATGTCGGAGAATGTTGAAAAAGAAAAATTCTGCCAATTGATTAATAAAGTTTAAGGCCGCACACCCTAATAACAGAGTCACGTCGATAACACGAATTATTAATAATAATACGATAAGATATGATTAGCTTCTATATAAGTAGGTATACCTGTAACTATATATATTCTTAATTATTTAGCTGTTTTTACATTCAGATTTTTGTTTTCCTATGAATTGTTTATCCCTAACTTCACTCTACTTGCTTTTCGTTAAACCGTTAATAACAGATACCGTTGACTAAATGATTTCCTGTTGATAGATTTTCGAGTTCAATTTGACGATGCGCTTGTTTATGTAGCGTAATCCACGTCGTGATCACGATACACGTGGTATCTGCTTGACAATTTTGAAGTTTACGACCGTAGCAAACGACAAGGTGAAGTATTTTAAAAATATGCTTTTAATACCTTTCTTAAAGCAGGTAGACAGATCGTTGGCTGTTTCAACGATAATCACGCAATGCGTTTTTATTTATCTTTATTTATGAGGCACTCCTTAAGTAATTACAGTCGAAGAACCGAAACTCTCCGATAAAAATCGAATCTTTGCTCTTCGCTTTATCACGCGTATCTCTCTTATCTATCGCTTAATCCTGAATACTTCAACCGTTTCTCCCAACAATTTAGTCGTCGACGGACTTCGACGATCTTATTAACAGCCGAGTCTACACTGACAGGCAATTGTCCGCGGACACGTGAAGCAGCCGATCAGTGGCAGACAAAATTCAACTGCAGGAACAGTTCGCGTATAAAAGCTACGTCCACACTGGCGGATAATTGTCGACAAGCATACGTCATCCGGAGAAAAGTCTCGAATGACACGACGCGGTATTTGCGTGTCGAAAGTGAAAATATTTTTTATCAGAGAAAGTGAAAAAATTTTTTTATCGGAGAAGTTTTCTTATTTACTTGTGTGATGTTGCAGATATTGTGACATACACGTACATATACAGTTACCGACATATGTATATGCTAATTCGAACTTCGATGGTACACAGCGAAACCAGTGACGGTATGTTTAACGTGTTTAGCGAATATTTTCTATAATTGACTGTCTCTATAACGCCATGCGAGTTATAAATTTCGATATTTTTCATCGAACAAGAATAAAACCTTCTGTCAAAAGTGTAAATGCGTGTACTACGATATACATACATATTATACGAAGCACACATACATAGAATGCATGGAACAACCGAGTGATATTACGATATGTACGTGTGATAATAAATAGAAAATGCAGCATGTCTTAATCGTACCCCCCCTGGCACGTCTTGTATAACTTAGATACATGTATATGTATTTATTGAATCGTAAATGAATTATAAAGCGTCACGTTATGCCTAAATCTGGTTTCACACAGAGATTCGCGAATCGTGGTAACCGAGGGTGGCGAAGCCATCTCCAGAAAGGGTGAGAGATACGTTTGGGGCTACATCGATGATTGGTTGTGATCGCGCAAGTACGTAATTTTCTTTCTCTTCGAGGAAAAGCATGTACATGTTCGTAAGTAAAAGTGAGCCAAAAGATCGGTCAGAGCCACGTCAGCGCTCTAGCAGTTTTGTCAGAAGGTGCCAATGTGGAGCCACATGAAGTTTAATGGTTCATCTCAATATTCCTATATCCGTGATATGCGCAAAGATCGAAAGAAGCCTTCTGGAAGGAATACGAATCTGATTGGTTGTTTCTGGCAGACTCGATACAGTCGTGAAGTTACGCGCGTGTAAAACAGTATAACATCGGGTGATAATGAGTGACACAGAGCAACAGTATCTTCTTTGCCTGTTGCATCTCACGAGACTTCTTTCCATCTCCGAACTCCGTACATATAATCAGTTTCTATCATATGCGTATCGCGCTGCGCGTATCTTCGTGTGAAACCGACCTATCCGAATGTAGAACTGTTTTTATCCGAATTTATCACAGCGTTATGTACATATTGTACTATTGGGTTGTCCGGAAAGTGTCTTTCTTTTACAGACACATCTTTTATAACGACGCATCTTTATACAAACATGAATAACAATACAAACAAACAATAATATAAAACGGAAAATGTTGTGAAAGAAATCCATTATTTCCCTATAAAACGAAAGAAACTTTTCAGACGATCTAATACTTTAGCGTACTAGTGCCACCAAGCAGCCTATTTACAACTTACACAATTTCCATTTCTCAGGTTAAGACAAGGAACTAAATTTTCTAACGACGTAAAATTCTTATTACAGAAGGTTAGGAATGAGTTCGTGCAAAGGATACGAACAGCCGATTCTCGCAGACGAAGAAGAATACGAACAAATGATCCCACGGTAATTTCAATGAGCATCAAAATTAAAGTCCAAAGAGGGAGACAGGGATTCAACGAGATTCGTCGGTGTCCATGGAGATTCGGTAAGAGTAGAGAAAGAATAATCCTGGTACGACCTGTAGGCAAATCGTCGCTCTAGTTTCAATCTGTTGTATCTCCGCTGCTTTGTAAACTAAGGAAACCGAGTTTCGAGTTTACGAGGTTTAACACTGTCGCGCGGAGTTTGTTGTTGTCTAAGCAGAATTTTCATCGTGTTACAATGAATTTGTATTTGCATTGAAAACAGCAGCTAATCTTAGAAACTAAGAGGACGAAATGGCGAGAGTCTGTTGTTGCGATCGTTATGCAAATGATATCGACGCTAAATGTGTCGAAGCCAACGATGATTGAGAAGGCAACGTGTGCCGGCTGAACGATATATCAGATGAACAAACTGCCGACAATTGGATCGCCGTCAAGCATCACATAGTCATTCCATCGAATTCAATTTGACGATATCGCAGAACCGAAACATGGCTACCCTGGTAATTGCGGATTACGCGGTGATCGCAATTACGATGCTCATTAGTTCAGGAATTGGTGTGTATTACTGGCTCACCGGAGGGAAACAGAAATCAACGGAGGTAAATTTACTTTAGGTGCAATAATTCTTCCATGTAAAAATTGTTTCGACTCTTGTGTAAATAATATGGGACACGCTTAAGATGAGATACATAGATTTATTTATATATATATATATATGGTAGGAGTATTTCATGGCGGACAGATCGATGGGAGTGGCACCAGTCGCAATAGGTTTAATGGTTTCGTACCTATCTGCGGTTAGTTTGTTGGGAGTAAGCTCAGAAAATTACGTGTATGGTACTCAGTACGCTGTGATCAACATTTCTTACGGGCTTGCTACTCCCTTCGTCGCTTACTTATACATGCCGGTATTTTTCAAACTTGGCAATGCCAGCGCCTTTGAGGTAAGTTTCTAGAAAAATTCAATTTCAATTTCAATTGAATAACTTTGTAAGATAAGAACCAAGACCGCTAAAGTATCGTTACGTATGACAATTTTATTTTAATGATACGCGAAGTATTAGTGGTTCGTGGTAGTCAACGATAGTGAAACTTTTATTGTTTGTAAACAGTACCGATAAGATATAGATAGTTCTAAGTAAAACTAAAAAATAGTACGGTAGAGCTACGTTTATTTGGAAGCTCAGTTTCTATTATTCCAACTACGATCGAACGTAATTTTGTCAAACGTATTTTCGCAAAGTAAATTCTATGCGTCAAAAGAGGAACAATTGACACGAATCCTACGTTGTTTCAAACAATAATCGGAACTGCTCGGTTATCCGAACTGTTTCGTCTCCCTGTTCGGATAAACGAGATTGTATCGTATACGATAGAAGCACAGTTATGACAATATTATATATCGAACAACGTATAAAAAAAGACACGAATAAAATAAAAAGAAATTTTCCTATGCTTTCAGTATTTGTACAAACGTTTTGGTAAAGCGGCGAGGCTGGCAGGAAGCTTCGCTTTTATACTTCAGCTGCTTCTGTACAGCGGTGTAGTGCTGTACGCACCCGCGCTTGCTCTAGAAGCTACCACAGGTATCTCGACAACTGCAAGCGTAATCGGCATGGGATTAGTCTGCACGTTTTATTCGACGATAGGCGGTATCAAGGCAGTCCTCGTTACTGACATATTTCAGAGTCTTTTGATGCTGATAGCCGTTATCTTGGTGATCGTTACAGCAGCCGTGAATGTCGGAGGTCTCGATCAGATATGGGAGATTGCTCGTCAAGGGTCGCGAATAGAATTCGATAGGTGAACGTACCATTTTTTCAGACGATATTCGTACTAGGAATGCATAGATCGCTAGAACTAACGGCGTGTACAACATCGGATTCTTTTTACACTCGTGTGTTATAACATTTGTATTGTGACGCTTGTATGATGTTATATTTATAACTTTATTCTTATTTTGCTTTCTTACTTCTTTCTATTCTTCGCTCTTTCAAGCATTAGAGTTAAGAAGCAATAAGTTGTACTATTAGAACATAGCGATAGCGCGTTTGTTATAGTTTCTGGGATAGTTCTGATATTTTTTGCGATAGCTAAACAGGCCAATATGTAGCTGACTTCTGCATTCGCGTTCGAAGTACAAGCAAATTACAAATGTGATTGCGTAGGCTGGTAAAACTTGAACATTTTCTTCCAATTTCCGACCGGTGGTTCCCTCGAGACTTTTGTTCCTCGTAACGAATGCTATACGTCGCGATAAGCAAACAATTTGGCCTTGAAAATCATGCTCAACGTCAATTTCGCGATTGCTTCTTCCAACGGACCTGCACCGATTCAAAGCTACAGAAACACCTCTCAAAGACATGACAAATCATTTTTTGACAAACACCCTGTATATTCTCGTGCGTAACTTACGGAGCACTTGCTAATTTTAAGTTCGAATAAGACACGATATAACTTAGTTTTTGTTATGATACGCATGATTAATAAGTAACGATTTAATTTTATAATTAAAACGTCCACTTACGCTTATCGCGAGTAGGTACTCGTATCGAGTGTCTCGTACGATGTTACTTACGGACGACAATGTATTTGCAGAAGTGAGTACGTATATGGTTCTGGTCGGTCTGCAAAACTCAATTACGATGCAGTCTCATGGAACCTAGAAGTCCGTGCGTGCATCGTTCAACGTGAAAATTACAATTTATTCTCATTATTAAATAAATAGGAAGAGCTGCGGCGAATTGCCAACTAAAATCTCAATCTACCAGTGTTCGGTAGATATTACGATATTATTACGCTTTACGTATCGTTTAGAACAGTGAAACAATCAGAGCATGATTCTTTAACCGTGGTTATAATACGAACCGTTATGTTGTATAACACGAGTATAACAGTGCGCTAGCAACTGGTTAAATCGATTTTCTCTTTGGCATTATATATTGCAAATTGCCACGAGCGTGATGCACTTAACACACTTTCAAATACCATGCCGGGCATGAAACATTTATTTTACGAGGAATCCAGTCGGGTATCGATACTGACAATGGTATGTGCATTCATTCAGCATTTCAATGGACCCAACGGTGCGACACACCTGGTGGAGCTTGACATTTGGAGGTTTCTTCACCTACCTTTCCTTGTACGGCACCAACCAAGTTCAAGTTCAGAGAATGCTAACCATCAAGTGAGTATCTACCCGCTGCCGACTTTCTACACAATGCGTATGTGTCCCACGATACCGTCAATTATACACGTTCATCGGAATTCCATAATTAATTACCGTAAGTCGACGCGACGTCTTCGTTGATACGCTTCTAAACGTTGGAAGACGATAAAGAATTCCATCTCGACGTTTACGAGTTCGTAGAACGCTGCGCTTCTTCGGCTATTTCAAAATTTACCGATATATCGAGAAAAAGAACACGAAAAAATTGTCGTGCAGCTGTGTAATAAGATAAGTACATTGTAAAGTGAATTATTTTCTCATCTTGTTAACACTTTTTGTAGTATTATTTCGATAAACGAAATATATTTTCACCGTCGATAACGGAGGAATACATTTCCGTCATCGATGATGATTAGCAGTAACAAAAAAGTGTTCTCATCGCTTATAGGCAATGATTATTTGCAATCAAAAATAGTTTCCGCTATCGATAACGATTACAGATAACTAAAATCGCTTATAACGATTGTTCGTAGCTAGAATATTTACAAATTAATATTTTTTAATCGTCTATTTTTCCTGAATAATCCCTTTGAGATTTAGCGAGTTAAAAAATTAACTTTTTTGCGCTTTGAATGATACACGTAACACGATACGAAGACTACGTGGGGAAAACGTACCAAGTTCAATTTTTACGTAGATGTTCTATTTTTATTATTTCAAATAGTTTCATCGTGAGAGCTATTTCAATAAATACATGCAAACGCAAACACAGCTTCTATGTTAAATTCATCTTAAATATAATTCAGTAAATATTAATAAACTCGTTACCTTTTTTCAATTACGGATTAATTAATTAGATATTACAAATAAATATTTATGAGATAATCAAATATATTATTATAGCCAATATCATTTATAGCATCACTAGAAGAAACTCGAATTAACCTCGTTTAAGATCGATCGGTAAAGTTTGTACGTAATTCAAGAATCTTCAACCTACTGTTCCGCTAATCCATTTCGTAGCAGCAACAAAAACTCGTAAAACGAGCAAATAACGATGCACGATCTTCGAATCGATCGATCTTTCCTCTTTCTTTCGTCCAATCGTAAATTAACGTTCGATAAATCAACGAACCGACCTACGAACGAAACTTCTATACAACTCGAATATTGCGTATCCCGATCCGAATTCCAATGGCATTGTATTCATCTCGAGGCACATTATCGCGATTCTCTTGTTCGTAGCGTGACGACACGACAGAAAGACGGAGGAATTTTCCTGTAGACTTTATCCGAGCTACGCATCTCGCATGCATACCGCCGGTAGCGATCGTTCGATAAATCGTTCTTCGTCCGCTACGCTGTTGATTCGGTTTAACGATAATCGTTCATAAAATTATCGCTATGGCCGAATTTTTCGCTTTTAGAAACGTGAAGGACGCGCAAACTGCCATTTGGTGGAGTTGGCCATTGTCTTCGCTGATGTCTTTGGGCCTATGCTTTGCCGGTTTGGCGATATATACCAAGTATCGTGATTGCGACCCCCTTCAGGCCGGAAGAATCAACTCGTACGATCAATTAATGCCGCTTTACGTGATGGACATGCTCTCCGAGTATCCAGGTGTGCCAGGACTTTTTATAGCCGGCATCTTCAGCGCTGGACTCAGCACCATCTCCGCCACGGTGAATTCCCTAGCCGCCGTTATGCTCGAAGATTTTATCAAACCCGTATATCGTTTTCGGTAAGATTCATAACACCGTGAAACGAGCTGAATCTACTATGCCTTCGGTCGTAATATACGATAATCTGTATTTAGAGGATGATTCAATGACCCAGAATAAGGTGAAAATCGAGAATGACGAAGTTGCATCGGAGGCTTCGTCTTTTAGAGAACGGGCATTGCTTTGTCAAGGACAGAAGCAGATAATTGACAGAACTTTATTCTATATTGGGAAATAAGTTAAAAATATTAAATGGTATTTTTTTCGTTTAACAGCACGTTTTCGGGAAAAGCGAATTTGTATATATTTGGTCATGAATAGACCGCATTAATTTATGCATTTATGCGGAAACCATAAGATCTCGCGTAATCTCTTAACTCATCTCCCCTAATTCAACCTCTGCACTCCGAATTTTATTTCAATTTGCTTGCCAGCAGCTCCCAACGCTTTTAAACGTTTTATTTGAAATTTACTTTAACCAAGAAATAAGACAATTTAAATAAACAAAGGAAGAAACAAATTCGTTTAAATACCAGCTTTATTCACACTATCGTTGCACTTTGTAATTTTTAAGTGTACGATATATCTTGAAACAATTTCCAGGTTGCATTCCTGATTTTCTTTCGCACGTTTCACAAAAAAAAGGTGGGACTGAAAGAATGTCGAGTGGGACTCGACAAAGGAGCTCCTGAGATAAAAACTGATGTCGAGTCACACTCGACATAGGAGTGCAAAGGGTTAATACATCGTTACTTGTCTCTTGATATTCCGATCACTCGAACAAACCCGCGTGTACGTACGTGCGATATATGTGATCCACTACATCAGCATAGAAACAATTAATACTATTTCAGGGGCAAGGAGATTACCGCAACCGGATCGATCATAGTCAGCAAGATTCTGGCTTTTATAGTCGGTATCGCTTGCATAGGATTGGCATTTATGGGTCGATTTCTTGGCGGGCTTCTTCAGGCTGCTTTGACGATTTTCGGCGTGGTCGGTGGTCCTGTGTTCGGCATGTTCACTTTGGGCATGTTCACGCGGTTGGGAAATCAGAAAGGAGCCATCATCGGCCTCTTGACTAGCCTCGTTTTCTCTTTATGGATCGGTTTCGGTCAGCCAAAGCCACCGATTCCAAACAAAGTGAACGTCACCGCCTTAAACTGTAGCTACGCCGATGCATATTACGATTACGAGAAATCGTCGAATTTGCATTTCGAATACCAGTAAGGAATTCGCCTGCTATTCATTGACTACGCATATTTTCAGTCTCCGTTCTACGCACATTTTCTGATACATGCAACTGCTTCTTGGCTTTCATCATTTCAGATATTTTTCGAGGTTTAGCGTAGTGGGAAATAATATATGGAAAGTCGTATCCTTTAAAAGAAACTTTTTCCCAACTATTTCGTATTTCTATTTATTTATATCTATCTGCATATTAGTATTCGAGATTATAACTGTATTAGATATAACTGTATTCGATATTACGAGCAAGTAAGTATTTCATTTTGAATATTCTATGTACACTTGCAGTACGTTTTCGTTACAAGTACACGTGTTTGTCCTTTGAACTATCTGCTGTCTAGTTATTAACGTTAATTGTATTACAGAATTATCGTTATCGTTAAGAATATTTTTATCGTTCACTGATCTCGTAAATTTCTTCCCTATTAAATATCTTTGCACGTATATAAAATAATTTTATACAATTTTGCCGTTTCAATTTTTCTTATTCAACATTTCATCGATGATACACTTATAAAAATAATCGGCAGTTGTACAAAAATAGAATTATTTCTAAGAATATTTGTTAACGTTATTTGGAGAAAGATAAATTTACAGTACTATGCAAAAGAATAGTATCTATTAGAAACACTTTTTCGAAATCGTGCTTCTTACCACAACTTACTTACGCTAAACTACGTCTGCACCTGTCACATCAAATCGCCAACGTTTTCCTTAATCGCAAAATTAATACTTATTCCACGTAGTACAATTTACCATAATTGATTTCTAAGAGGTAATAAATTATACGGCTTTTCTGTTGCAGGCAAAATAACAATGACTCGTACTTCTACCTCTACCGTATTTCCTACATGTGGTACTGTCCACTAGGAAGTTTGATCAGTTTCGTAGTAGGATGGATTTCCAGTTGGATTTTGAATTCAATTCCGCGTAAAGAATCCAAGAATACGCAGCCAGAACTTTTCACACCGACTTAGTCAACACGACCATACAGAGAAGAATCGAGAAATTCGAATGAATTTCAAAGCACAGTAGCACCGCGTACGTACGCTGATTCGCGTAACGAGTGACGCAACAGACATCTAAGAACGAACTTGTTCACATACATACATACATTCATACATACACACATAATTTTACGATAACGAATAACCACTATCGTCTTCTAAATATCCTACGATTTCCACCGGCGCTCGAGTTACCATTAATCGGTTGCATTATACAATTTTTAAACGGACGATCGCTCCTTAGAAGATACTGCCTCGTCATCCTATAATTTCCAACATCGTCATGAACAACGTGTGTCTCTGGTATTTCTGCGATTAAAAATTACACGTCTCCTCGTGCAAGAAAACAGAGCTAACTTATCGATCGTTTATTTGCAACGCGCTATGGCTCGCGCGAGTCTCGCGAATGGCCTTCACCTAAAAACAACGGAAACAAAGCCCAAATCCGTGCAACAAGGTATCTGTCTTATCTCGACAAAAATCTGATCGATTAAAGGAAAGATCGGTTAAATCGCGGCAGCGGATAACTGAAAGCCTATCGTATTTTGAAAAAAAACAAGAAACAAAAAATAGAACATGTTAAGTAGAATATCTTAACTAACGAAAAGCTAGGTGCCATTCGAAAAAGTATGTAGAAGATCCGTCGGAGAGATAGTTCGGACGAAATCGCGGTCGATACAACACGTACTCGGTTTCCTTTCGGAATTCCGATTATCGTCACGAGGCGTCAACCTCTTCTCCTTCTCTGCAATGAGGAGTAGACGTAAACACTACTCGAACCACGGGTGTGCTGAACGTTTACCGAAACGTTCGCAAATCACGATGGAATGCCGTCAGACTAGTGTTCCCGTGCGCGGCACACGGTGACATACAGAACGAAGCAACGACCCGTGCACTGTGCAGCGCTTACGTAAGGAAATAACGCCGTATCGAGAGAGACAGAGGGGAATGGAGGGAAGGGGAGCAAGAGAGAGAGAGAGAGAGAGAGAAGAGAGACCGAATGGACCACCTCGTGCTTCGTTTCGTCTATATACTAAAGCCGCGTATTCAACGTGGTCACGTAGTACGCTTGCAAATGTTTGTGAGCTTTTTGAAATGTTAATGGGCGAGCGTGCGTGACAAACGTTTGTCAACCACTTCTACTAAACAAACGTTAGCAAACAAGGGCTTGTTTATGAGCACCTGTCGCTTACGCATCGGTACCGCCAGTTTTTAACTTCAAGCGTACGGAGGTCGCGGTTATCGATGTGCTCTGAAACACAGAACGCACCGAATCGAGAAATCAGAGCGGTGTGAATCAGTTCATTCCCAATTTTCGTAAAATAGCGTTTGGTGTTTATTGTTATAAAAGATTGACTATACTTTATGGAGTCGTGAAAACGTATCGTGGCAGATAATAAAGCTATAACTTAAAATACATTTACCGTGTAAACGCGGTCCCTTCATGTCCGGCCCACTTCAAACGTAACGCTACGGTTCATGTATTTTATTTTATATTATTTGTTATACATGTAACACATATATATGTGGGATAGTGTGACGTCAGGGGAGGACGTGGCGTGGGGGGTAATTGTTTATAAACGTTGTCAAGATATGTTAATGTTGTCAAGGAGTGTTGCGAGCGTTACCAAGGTTAAGGGAATAAATGTTAAGGGGGAAAAAAATAATGGAAAATGCTATCAGAGTTGAATTTATCGTGATCGTGTGAAGTTCGTCGTGTTGTTCTGACGTAGAATTAGTGAGAAACGAATACGCGAAACGCGGTATTATATTCCATTTCGCGTGAGTGCAACGATATTGTACTTATCATACTGTTTTCTATAAACTTATAATATAACATTCCTACATATATATATATATGTTCTACTATAATAAAGTAATTATATATTAATCATAATGTATTAGTAGATAATGTATTGTACAATATGCAGTGTACAATGTACTTGAACACATTTGAAAATTATTTATGAAAAATTTTCGTTGACGATCTTAATCCCAAATTTGAAGGTGTTAATATGAAATTTTGTCAGATTACTTTAGAGACTGTTACTCGTTGACAAACGTGTAAAATATTTACGCTTTCGGATGATCATAGACACAGTACGAGTTAATTATGAAACTAACAGTACGATATCCTGCCAAGTTGAAACACGTGACTAAATCCAAATTGTCAAAATCTTGGCTCACCGCTGTAATTTTCAATTCGCCATACGCATGTGCAACGAAAAGATTCGAATTACACGGAGAACGTGATTCGATACTTCAAACTGTCGAAAGTCTTGTAAAGTAAACACTTTCTCATTTTTAGTCTTTATCTCGGTAAAGTGTATGTAATTTACGAAGTAAAACAACGTTATATCCACACATTGTATAAAAAATCATTGGAATCCTAAAAATATATCGTTGTCGGTCTATAAAAATCTACGTAATTTATATCTTAACCACTTTTGGTAGTTCTAGTGTTATTAAACGTATGCAAACAAAGAATTGGAGTGGCAACACCCATAAATATTAAAACAGACATATGCAAACGATTAAGTCTGTGCGCGGCATACGTCATCGATAAACAACAATCAAAAGATTCGTAAATGTTTGTGAACTACTTGCGCGATCGGTGGATACGTGGATTAACAATCTTTTTTCGTTTTGAATATACGCGACACTCGACTCGGTTTTCGTTGAATTTTTGAAATGGAGCCTTTATGGCTGCCGCCATCCGCGTTGTGCAACCATCACTGTCTCCTTTCGCCCGAGTAATTGCGTTACGCAATTCGCGCATCTCACAAGCTTCGCTTGTTCGCTAATTTAACGTGGGACAATTCGTGGATTATGTAAGGACAGCAGGAACTGTAAAAACAATTTTTATGTGGAAAAACTTGATAGAGAACTATGGGAAGATCGTTGATTGTAAATTAAATCGAACAACGTTAAAATAAAATGTATAATACGTTATCGACAATGAGAATGAGGATGTTTGAATGATGTTGATGGAATGGAAAAAGGAAATGTTCAAAATTCCTTAAGGAAAAATCCTTAGGTTTCTCAGGTCGAATAAACTAAAAAATAAAGATTTAAAGCAATCATTCTCAATTTTAATTACGATACATATTTAACGTTTAAATACGCGTTTAGCATATTGATGCCACGAATACGCAACGAATGTTAATCGAACCCATGGACGAGGTAACCTCTGTTATTTTATAAGTCTTCGTCTGTGCACTACGACCATCGTCATCCGGTACGCAACAATATTCTCCATGTTCCGCCTATGAATGAACGAACGACTGGTATTTTCTGGTATAAACTTGGAAATTTTCACTAATTGGGCTCGTAGAGAATCCAGTTAGTTTTTCCTCCTTTTGTTCTCTCTAATTCGAACGAACCTCGTGTAATAGACTAGTCTGACAGAGATTAAGGTAGAAACAACGGGAGTTTGAAGACACTACCAAGAAACGAAATTACAGAGGTACACGTAATATACCAACACTATCGGTATTTATGTCTGAAATTTACACTCGGAACGGCTAGACGAAGACAATAGCTGAGGAACATGGAGAGTTTCACTAATTTTTATGGATAAGTAATTTTTAGATTCGATACATTGTCGGCTAATTTTGAAATTGAGTGTGCGTTTTTGATATTTTTGAATATTTGAAAGGTATTAATAACGCTAACGTTAGTTAACGTTACAGTAACACAGTAACTAAGCTATTAGATCGTCCGAAAAGTTTCTTCCGTTTTATAAGGAAATAATGGATGCACAATATTTTTCGTTTTATATTATTTTATCGAATTACGTATGATCCATTTTGTTCTATCAAAATAAAAATCACAACGTTCGACAGATTAGGTTTCATGTTTGTGTAAAAATGCGTCGTTGTAAAAGACGTGTCTGTAAAAGGAAGACACTTTTCGAACAACCTAATGATATTACTTGTTTCTCGCAAAAAAAGAATTGCGTAGATTTATCATTTACGTATATAAAAAAAGGCTTATTTCCTTCTTCGATTACTTCACATTAAAATATATGTTTCCGGCTGCCAAGTATTTTTAAAAGACTCATTATACAGGATGCGATGACAAAGCAGATATGTACAGCAGCGCGAGTGCCAAAGTAATCTGAACCTCTTTTTTGCAATTAAATTTATATTACTAGCGAAATTCTACAAATTATGTAAAATCGCAAATTTCTACTATTAATAAATACATTAGCACGTAATCTACAACCTGTAACTTTCAATTCGTTGATATCAGTAATATTCAGATGTCTACGAACAATGCTTTCGCAATTTACATGTAAGATACGAAAAATTATAATCGACATATGATAAAAATAGTATCGATTAGAATGTAACAGTCACGCGTGCTAACGATAGCACGAGACCATTTATTTACTTTTATAACACAATCAGAGTATAATACAAAGTCTCCGTTGAATGCAAGTTCGAATAATTATGGGAGATATAAATAATTATGTGGTTATTGCAACGGGCGTACAATAGAGTCGGGATACTTTTTTCAGAACTCAGAGGAGCATGTAACGCCACGGATGTGACTTGTCTAATGTTCCCTGTAATTAAACGAAATAATCGAGTCGCGGAGTTGCATCGCCGTCTTGCCGCGTTCTCATTATAATGCCGCGCATTCCTCCGACGAAACGAGTCTTTCCCTCAGCACGTACGCCGTCTACGTGGAATACGGAATGCAAGAATGATGGATTACACGCGAATTCGCGCTCCGTACATATTACGTTCCTCTTCGCGCACTACCGTTTCATTTTAATTATTATTACTTTTAACCATCGGCCAACTAGCGCGTTTTAATTATTTCAATTTGGTCTTTAATGTGCCGGATACATCGAACAGAAACAAAAGACTGCCGTTATTAAGAAAAAGCAACGACGTGTTACGGCAACGAGAAGAGAATAGATCAACCCTTCGACCAATTTGGAATTAACGATTTCCAGAATAATTAATTTTTATCATCAAGATATTTCTTTTTGCTTTTCTCATGTCGTCAGATACAGCGTGTCTGGGTATCGATAACGCGGAGAGGGTGATTCTACTTGAAAAAACAAATCGAAAATATAAAATACATTTTGTTCAATCGAAAGGCGTCTATTTCAAGAAAATCGAGTTTGAAAATTTGTCAGATATATTCGAACTTGACTAATTCGTTCGTACGCCGTCCTTTTCGCTGTAAAAACAACTAAAACCGTCAGATGTTAATTGCAATGAAGGCGCGAGTTACACAGTCGCCTTCTTATTTCCAACCGGCGAGATAAATTTCTTAATTATACCGGTATCCTGGTCGTATCGGTGAACACTGGCCGCCGCGACGCCAGCAACCACATTGTACAGAAATCCCCCATAGGTATGGGGTAAACGCTGCAGATAGCCACCGGGCATTTTTTCGACCTCGCCGGAGCTGTACATAGTTTCTACGGCGCGGCGTACAACCGTTCCGTTTCCTCATACCGTGCATACGTGCCTAACGAGCAACGTGGTATAATGTACATAACACCATTATAATAAACATTATACTCGCTCATTCACACACGCACGTGCTAAGAAACACACGAGATTTGTGTAAATACGCGCGCGCACGCGCCTTACCAATGTATTCTCTTTTGTAAAAACGTACCGAGTCCAAAGATGCACACCATTCCTTGCGAAATTTATGCTAAACAATATTTTTCGCCGAGGACGAGATAACCTCTAGCGTGCATATATGCGTACACGCATACATACATACATTCGTACATATACAGGGTGGTTGGTAACTGGTGGTACAAGCGGAAACGGGGGTGATTCTACGCGAAAAAAGAAGTCGAAAATATAAAATAAAAATTTTTCGTTCGAGGCTTTGTTTTCGAGAAAATCGACTTTGAATTTTCGCTCGGTACGCGCGCACTTTATCGCGTCTCGTTATAACGGATCTCACTGTAGGTTTTTAAAAAAATTAAAAAAAAAATTTTATTCTGTATTTTCGACTTCTTTTTTCGCGTAGAATCACCCCCTTTCCGCTTGTACCACCCTTTACCAACCACCCTGTATATGTATACAGTGTATTCCGTATAGGAGGTGGTTTACGCGCTAAAATAAGATTTTGCCATTTACATTCAAATAGAGCACCTTGTCAACGGCTTTTATTGTACATTTTCGTATGTAGAATAATTTCCCCTAACTTTGCCGATTATTTACTCCTGTCTAATCCGGAATTGGCCAAATATACTTGTCAAAATTTCAAACTCCACTTTGTCGAAAATAAAGCATCATATGGAAAAGTTTTATTCTATATTTTCGACTTGTTCTTTGGTATACAGGGTGAGTTAATAAAAATTATCAGTTTTTTTATGAATTACATATTCAGGGATATCAATGTGATTTTTTTAGTTTTATGTTGTAATGTGACTTGTGGAAAGTAACTGCATCCCCCGTTCGGGATCGACTCAAGTTATCCGCTTTTCGTTTCGTTTAGCATTCCAGATCCTGAGTCGATCTTTATGCCAATACAGAGGTTGGTGGGTGTGGTTGAAAATGCAGTTGGTCTCCACAAACCTTCGTTTCGTTGTAAAATTCGAAGTTAGAAAATCAAAGCATGTTCGTCCGATCAGTCTGCTCGAATACGACGAATTTAATAATTAACTCGATTTATTACCGATACTTAAGTTAAAAATCAGCGAGCCAAATATCATCAGGGAGATCAATACATATCACTAACGACGATTATTAAACACTTAACGATCGTGCTTATTACGCGATACGTATTACCTTAACAATGAAGTAAGAAAATAAATCAACCCGCTGTAATTGCTACACAGAGCGAGCAGTATTATGGAAAATTCATGAATATGCAGACCAGTGAATAGAATATGGTTCCCATAGTTATCCCTAATGCGAGATTCAATCAATGATAATGATTATAGCAGCGAAACGCTAAAGTTCAACGTGCAACGTTATAGAAAAGAAGAAGATAAACAAGGGAAAAAAAAAAGAAGAAATTACTTTCGAACCCGCCTGAGAAACTACACGTCGCGTATGCAATTAAGAAACAGGTAAAAAGAGCGCATAACTCATATTTCTGGGTCTTCCTGTGAAAACGATTCTTCATCCTCGAATACTCGAAGAAAACGAAACGAAACGAAACGAAACGACTCGAGGGATTCGTGATTGACTTTCTCAGTTCTTCGTTTTCAGGAGGTATCTGTTAATTGCATAAGTATCAGTTTCTCGACTTTGTACGCACCTGCACTTTGTATACGTGGAATTAACGAGGCATCCAGGATGCATGCACGTCTCGTGCATACAACTATGCGTGCACAGTGCACACAGATTGCGGCTCCGGCAATTGAAACCTAAACTTTACATCGTACGTACTGGATGGAAACAAAGAAACAAAACGATCGGCCACGCGAAACCAGCCGTTTAACATCGGTAGAACTTGACTGCCATATTCTTGTACCCTTATCTTCTTACAGATACCATCGATCAAGCCGTACGGAACGATCACGCGAAAGCAAGAAATGTCTTCGTCCGTACAATTTTCCCCATCGACGAACCACACCGGTTCGTTGATCTGAATTCGAACGAACGGATATGATTCATACATTTCAATTATTCACCTGGTCGATGCAACATTCACGATAAAGATAAAACCTGTTCGTCTGAAAATAAATGCGCTATCCGTATGTACGGCCATACGTGATGTAACTCTCGTTAAACGCGCGAAGAATCGGATACGTTTTCTCGTCTCTTCATTCGAACGGTATTAACTCGTTCGGTGCTTTGATAAAGATAGACAAGTAAGTATGTATCATTAAAGAATGATTGACGCGTGGTGCCCAACGTCGTCTCGCTTGTCGGATCATTACATAGGCAGCGGGTATTTGAAAGAGATGAAGCGATCGTGGATGCGACCCGAGAAAAACTAAATACGTGTAACACGCTGATAGCTTTTGAAAGTTTACGCCAATCGTTTTACACGCCCGAACACCACCCTTTCATTAACAATGAGATTAAGACGATATCTCTCATTGTATGCCGATACATTATTTCATTTCCGTATCGAAACGATATATTGGTATCGTTGAAGTTCAATTATTTAAGTTAAATTCCAATTCGCGTGGAACTCTTTTCCAAAGTGCCACATAAATCAACTTTTTATAACAATAAATACAGAACACGACGATGACATACACCACTATGATTCTCAGCTCTCCATATGTTCCTAAATTATTTGATTTTTTCAGATCATCGTATATAACATTTTATCTAGATAATAATTAATATGTTAATGCCAATGGTACATAATCTAACGAAGTGAATGGCATTTAGTTTTAAGCGAGAAGAGAAGAAGCGAATACTTTTTCTGAAATTTCTATTTAGAAATAGTCAAAAATAGAATATAGACTCTGCTAAATACCATAATAATTTAAATCAATAAATTATAATATATGATAATTCCCAATTTCTATGCACAGTGCGCTCGAGTGTATTAACATTTTGAACATCAGTTTCCGCTCAATCTTCGTAAATACATATACCAACCTTTTATATATGCAGCTAAAAAAACGATGAGCAAAGATTACTTTGCTATTATTTTAAACGCAAGAAAATATTCACAATATTCTTCGGAGCAAAACCGTTGCCTACTTATTACCGAGAACCAATAACTTTCACCAATTCGATAACAAATCATCTCAACCGGAGATTCGTGTTTTTCGCATTAAAATAATAATCAATCAATTCGAACGTGGCCGAGAACGTGATTCAGATACGTTTGAAGCCACATTCTTACCCTTGAAATTCTACAAAGCAATCTTACCTAGATTCTCCCGTTCTCCGAATCCTCCGCCTCCGGCTTCACACAGGTGCACCTGCAACAACACAAATAAGCCTTTAAATTATAGTATTCTACCTGAGTGAGAGGCTCGATTCCGCGCCAGATACCAAGAATCGAACGTAAAAGCGCGCGAGCGCGTCCATACGCGCGCG
>NT_176861.1:1358764-1480308 GCF_000188095.3 Bombus impatiens | reverse complement strand
ACGCGCGCGCGCGCGTACACGCACACAAAAAGACCAACAAAAATGAAAGAATAAAAAGGATACTCGCATTCAGATAAGATGGACGCAGCAAGATAGTTCGGATCGCTACGAACTGAGACACGTTTACGCGAAGAGATTGCATGTTGCTTTCCGCAACATTGAATTTCACCGCAATAATATCCCTGACGAAGAAAACGACAATTTTTCGCGCGGTCTGCGGCACGCCGGGCCTTCGCGCATGCAAAAAAATATTCCGCAGACTGTCATTAACCGTCGAGAATTATTGAGAATAATGGCAGGCAGTGGCGGTATATACAGGTTACCCTGGGTATATAAAGCAGCCTCTGCAGACACCACACGTGTGTGTAGAAAAATAAATTGCCGTGGTGTATCGACACACCGCGCCGGTGTGCATCAAGACGAACTCCACCATGTGTATGCACAATGCACATGCGCGGTGCACTCGCGCCCGTTTCTCTACTATCCGCAATCCGAAAGGAGCACGAACTCCCAATAAAACCGCTCTACTTCGACAAATCGCCTTAATTTCATCGTCAATAACCCCGAGAAACCCAGCGCCAAGTAAGTACGCCGATCGCCGTTTCCGTACACCGCGCCGCGCCGCGCCGTGATTCTGTTACGCGGCTGCTGCGCATGCGCCTGTATGCGCGCATACGCAGCTTGCATATACGGGGAAGTACACACGTGCGGAATGGCATGTCGGTCGTATTGGTGAGAGCCGCGTGAGTGAGTTTAACGAATCTGAGGCAGGGAAGAAGAAAGAGAGAGAAGAGAGCGAGGCGGGCGTCTCGGCCGAGTATTCCAGGTTAATTTTACCAAGCCCTAAGGAGCGCATGCGAAGGACCGGCGAAGGATAACGCTAGCGGGGCTCATCGGTTGGACGCTGCTCGAAGCGAACGAAGGACGCCCGCATTCCACGCCGCAACCTGGTATAATACGAGGAATTGGCCGAACAGAACAGGAGAGGGACAGAGATGCCGAGAGCGGGCTTTTTCTGAGTCGAAGAAAGAAGAAGAGCGGACTACGCGCGAGATAGAGAGGAAAACGAAAACGAAGAAAGACGAACGAGGGAGACGTAACACAGAAAAAGAGAAGGAAACAGTCAGTGAAGCAACCAAAGGTGGGGTAGTTGCGCGGAGTTGTGTCTGCATCGTTCTTCTCTTTCTCTCCTCTTTTCTCTTTCATCTGCTACTTTCTCTTGGTCATAATCGTCCTTTACCATTCCATTCCTTTATCTCCTCGTTCGTTTCATTCCAGCTTCCCTATCTAATTTTCTACATACTCTCCCTCGCGTTCAATCGTTAATTTCTTCTTTATCTCTTGCTCTATATTATTCGTCCTTTTCGTTCGTCACTCCACCTCTTCCTTCTGTTCTTCCAATCCTTCTATCTCTTTCTTCGTTTCGTACTCTTCTTCTTCTTCTTCTTCTTCTTCTTCCTTTATCCTTCTTCCTCTCTTACTGACCACGTTGTATGTTCGTGTACGTAATGTATGTATGTTTGTGGTCGGATGAACCGCGTGCCTCGAGCGGAAGTAAACCACCACGCGCACACGCTGCTATCTGCACAAGAGCATTCTACACAGTCTCAGGCAGCGTTCTTCCTCCGTACGAGAACGCGTAACTGGGATTCCGCGTTTTGCGAGCAGGCAGCTGCAACCTGCAACTGGGCAGCCGCACTGGAGTAGGTTATCACCGTCGTGGCTTTCACCACTTTGCCGGCCACGTCGCGTCGCGTTCTCGCGCACCGACAGAGTCACGATGACAAGAGAAACGGAAGGTTAAGCGGGCCCTCCGCTATTTTACTCCTGATTGCCTATGATTTCAGATCAGATAAATGGCGTGGAATTTCGATGCCGGTTGGGGCTTTAACGCGGACACGCTCGCCTGCGCGCAATCGTTATACGACCGCTTTAAGCTTCAAACTAGCATATTTTATGAAATATACGTATGTACATACGTGAAAACCTTTCACAAAGTATCGTTATCTGATACGTAGATTCGCCTTCTACTACTTGTTTAAATTAACCCTGCTGTTCTCGTTCGTATGACCCGACATGATTATTTTATTGTAATAGATATTATTAAAATATAAATGGTCCATAAATATTTGCTTTTAGATATATGTATATTAATTTTTCTAAATTTTGTGTATTCCACACTTTACGTGAATAAGGTATTTTAAGGTTTGAGGAGAAGACGTCTGGAAGGATATAAAGAAGAAGCACCGAGGAAAATAGTAGGGCTAATAAAAGCTTAGATTCTTGTAAAAAATATTAAATTGTTACAAAAACGACGATTGAAGTCTGGAAAGGATATACACACCTAACCACCAATACCCCTTTTGGTATTAGTATTAATGAATAGCGAATGCAAGATGTATTTTATGATTAAAAGCTAAAAGATAAGTTAATTTCGATTGCTTCTATTTCTTTTTAAATCCTTCTTTTTTATATTTCCTTTCCTTTACATTTTCTGGTGTCTCACTATATGCGGGAATAAGAAATCGATATCTCCTAATATCAATACCATACATATCGTACAATATGATTATTACGACTATTCTTATTGGAAGTATTTTCCTATCGCAGTAGCATTTCCATCTATTATAGAATTTTGCTGCCTTTTAAAATTTTCAGAATTCATAACCATATATCAAATATAAATTTACATTTTATTGGAAAAGAAAATTAGTGCTCTATCGAATATGATAAAAACAGAGATTAAATGGAATATATAAATATACGTTATTTATTGTAGACGATGGTATCCCGAAATGTTATCGAAGCCATTGAACATCATTTTCGTAAAATTAAATTCATCGCATGTATCGCGGCTGCAGAGAGACTGTGAAATTTCGTTTAATAACGAATAACGAGATTAATAACGAAGATCGAAAAGGATAGATGACCCAGCGTAGAAAGCTGAGGACCTTCGAATAGATATGGAATGGAAAGTAGAGGCGTGTATTTAAGTACGTCGTATTATTCGTAGCTGTCCAGTTAGGCAGAAGAGTCCACTGATGGGATTATAATGCGAATATAATGGCGAGCTTCCGCGCTACGCAACCCTTTCATCTCCCACTCCTGCGGGATACCTTAACCTTCCTTCGAAAACCCTTCTTCGTTGTCTGAAAGCTTAATCGACTATTTCGACGATTTTCTGCAGCTTAAGTCGCTGCTGCCAGACGTACAGAAGGGAGAGGGACATAAAAAAAGAAAAAAAAGAAAAAGAGAGAGAAGAGAATGAAAGTGTGATGAGTTCTAGATAGTCGAACTGGTCAAACCTGCTGCCGCTGCTCAAAGGATACTAATGTTGTAATTATAAAATGATTACAAAAATGCCTCGTATACGTCTTTGAACTCTAGAGATTGAGATTTAAAAAATAATTTAAGAAATATGCATATATATCATTAAAAATAAGAAAGTAGTAAAGAGGAATAATACCTGGACTCGTTATCTGTCGCTTTAAACGTTGTTAAAGGTACGAAAAACGTGTTTTTAAAATATTAATTAAACGCTTCTGAATTAATTAGAATAAAAAGTTTCGCCACTTTAAACTCGTAAAATGTACGAGGTAAATGAGCGAGAGTGGATTGAGGATATTCCACTCGAGCAAATCATCAGAATTCATAATAATATAGTTAAAATTAACAAGAACAGAGAAATCTTAACCAATAAACAACCAAACGAACTTTTTAATTGGACTCATTCCTATGTCCTTTCTTCGATACCGTCAATCTTTACGAGAAAGAAGGAAAAAGATCAGATCAGCGGGTTAAATGAGCATCTCGGAAGCCAAATTTAACTGCAATTTCAGTGAATTTGTCAATTTAATTGCACAAGTACACGTGTTTAACGTCTCAGACAATAGATAACTTCTGTAAATTTTGTAAATTTGTTCAACACAAAAATCATAAATAACAGCAAATTCAAAGATAAATTAAAGAAAGTAACGTTTGTATCGCCTTGCGATTAATATCGCCGCCTTTCTCTACTTTTTAAATTCATGGAATTGATCAGTATGGCGTCCGAGGATAGGAGGTCGCGAGTTTAAATACCACATTCCCGATATAATTTGATCGAATTAAAAGAAACGCGTTTCGGTAAATTGCTATTATTGCGTACGCGTTGAAATGTTAAACGCACGAGGATGAAAACTCGTCGATTACGCAATTTCTCTCGTGTTGGAGGCGACACGACGCGCGACAATCACCTACGGCGACTCTCCACGCTTCCTTCTTTTTTCCACTCGATCCTATGACGTAATTCGAAATACGCGTTTATCGATACCTATTTATAATATCTCCAGCTAAAACGCTATGTCGAAGAATTTGAAATCGCAAATTGCAAGCCGAACGAAGAAATACGTTCCCGATCGCGTTTCACCGTCCTGCGAAAGAAAACGAAAACGTCCACGTTTCTCTCCGATTAATTACCATCCACATCCGCGTATTTAGTAGCTACATGCAATTTCGCGTCGCTGTATCTATCGTTTAACGTGTACGCCAATGAAATTATTTCGCTACTTATATACCTATTCATCTTGGAACTGTCGGATTCGAATTAAAAATTAATACGAAGCTAAAGACGTCGCGTGGCACGTAACGTTGCTTCTAATGCGCAGGGATGACTTATCGCAGGAAGCTGAAGATACGACGAGTGACATTCGCGTATCTTTCGTCTTTATTCTATGGATGAAATATGTTGCGGTGTTATTGAATAAGCGTGAACCGAACGAAGTGTTTCGTGTTCGTGCGACGCTTTGGATGAGATATCTCGCCTTTCTTTTCATTAGCAGATGAGATATTTCAGGGTAAAAAAAAGTTGCAGGTAAAAACCAGTTCATAAAGTATCTGATTCGTGAATAAAAAGGGGTTAACGATACTTTTAGGACAGGTTATACCTCTAAAAGTATATTTTTTCTGTATTTCTTTCATACAAAAGCATATTCGGTTGTAAATATTGAAAAACAGTACGAGAGATCTGTTTACACACACCAGAAAGATAAATACACGAATGTTTGTACCTATCGATCGTTCAGGAAGTTATAACAAACGAGGGGTCCAAGGACTAATCTAATCCTTAAGTTTGATCCTATTCATCGTCGATGTTCGACCGATAATCTAGTAGAACATCGTTCCATTTCTCGAGAAATAAGACGATAAGTAAAAGATTGAAATCAATTACATCACTTTAGACAAATAAATCCATTTCTTGGACATCGTACCAAAGAAAAAGATTCTTAATGGTCAACTTCCTCGTAATTTTTGATGGCCTTTTTTTTTTTAACTCTTAATGTTACGTATAAACGACGTTGTATTTTAATAAGCTATCGATTAACTGAAGGATAAATATATCTATTTTTGACAAAACTGCTTCCTCATATCTTATTATTAGCTTATCGCGTCTTCTTCGCAAAACCATAAAAAGATGTATTTCCGTTACTCATAATCGATAGAACGATTTTCTTAACGAGTTACAGAAGAACATAGAATATACACATTGACGATACTCTCGATTATTCGTTGACTAATAAATTTGTTTCTCAAAAACCACGACTGTAAATCACTAGTCCGATAAGATTCGTCGCGTCCCTATTGTACGTGTCAAAGAAAATGCAGCGCTCCGCATCGGTAGAGAAAAGCACACAGGATGAACTCATCAAACACACGCGCGCTTGCTTACTCTCTCGCCTGTTTCCCTTTATGTTTCACTCGGTCCATTTACTTTTTCCAGTCGGCCCGTCCGATTTATAATCTTCCTCGTGGTATTTTTTGCGCTTCACCCCGTACGCGATTCAAGGATCAAGGATCAACGCGCACACGCCTTAGACGCGTTCATTCGCTTCGATAGAATAAGTTACGACGTCATGTAACGTTCGACGCGTTCGACGTTTGCACAATGGCACGATAAATCAGCGTCAAACGTACGCTTCATTTTGTCCGTCAATTTGTTGGATACCACAACGACGCACGCTGAACTTTAAGCCACGTATCCGTTGACAGAGCGAGGAGTTCGCTCAACGTTTTGCGAGGCACGTGACGACTGCTAATGTTTCTCGTCTAATGTACTTCGTGACTTCGTACGTACGTATGTTACATATACGAATATTTTCGCGACCTGTTTCATCTTTAAATTTGTTAACCACACTTAAAGAACACTGGTATTCTTCTGAGGTAAACAAGAATCGATTATCATACCTTCGTCACGCTATATTTATATTACATTTGCTACTTTACTTTACTTTTTTACATCCTTTTTATCCTTTTGGATAGGTAGTAATTATAATCGTAATTGCAAAGGATCGGGATATTTATTCTGCTAACTGTTAACAAAAACGAAAGAAGTAGAAAAAAACGTTATAATAAACACCAGATTAATAATCATCTTTTGCATCGCGTTAGATAAATAAATTCATTCAAATCAAATCCTCTAGAGATTAGTGCAGTTAATTAAGAATTACTCTATATTTTTCGTGATCGTGTAAATGTATGCACGATAGATAACCCTTAATTACGGATGTTAGTATTTTTATCATCGCTACAGATACGTTGTCTCTTAGGCTATACGTAATTCAATTAACACGTTCACTGCGAAGTCGATACACGTATCGAGAATAGAAGTCTTCAATGACGACATCGATATGCATATGTATCGACATTATTATTATCTTTTTTAATATTTCTCGGTAATCTGACGTGTGTTCTAGCTATTTTTCTTTTTTAAGGAAACCCAGTGAAATAAAGTTGTTTCCATTCTTTTTTTTTTTCAATACAAAACGTAGGAGTCGTAGAAATCCTCCCACGTTGAACGTGTCAAGTCGCGTTTTATCACGTGAATTAATTTAATACAACATGCAACTGCGTATCTTACCTAATCCCAATCTTCGGTTCAACGACCACGTGTATTGTCAAAAAATCTAAAAATCGCCATTTCACCATCTACCACCCTCCTGTCTTTCACAGTTTGAAGAATACATATCGCGCGCGCGTATGTCTCTTGTTTAAACCTATTTTCATCCAGACCTATGTGATTAAGTTCACGTATATACATAACTAAGTCAGCGTCCTCGATACACACGGACTTAGCGGCGGCGTTTCACTCGCGCGAGTCCGCCCCGATCTGCTCGTAACGGCGCGGCGCGACGTTTACTGTCATCGTAGATTGTAGATTCAAGTAGGCCTCCGTGCACAGTGCATACGATTCATCGTGTCACGC
This sequence comes from Bombus impatiens, assembly GCF_000188095.3. Taxonomy (NCBI): domain Eukaryota; kingdom Metazoa; phylum Arthropoda; class Insecta; order Hymenoptera; family Apidae; genus Bombus; species Bombus impatiens. The sequence continues at coordinate 1,473,068 of NT_176861.1, read as the reverse complement.
GAACCGAATGACCATACTTTCGACGCGTACACAGCCGTTTGTTGCTACCATCCCTTTGGCCGCGATGCACCGTAACGCAGGAAACGCTGATTTATCATCGCGACGTAACAAGCGCGCGTACGTTTCCTTCTTTCTCTATTTGTAAGCAACAGCCGCGCGTCCTACCTGTTTCAGGGCTGTGATAACTCCTCTTTTCATTCAATTCTTTCAGAGACGACTGCCTGAATAAAGCTTTGAAAAATCGTGCTACGCTCGTAACCGATAAAGTGTGCACTGGTTGTGCGACGGGTAGAGACAATTTATCTGATTGTTAGTTATCTTCGAGACGCGTACAGAGTGTCTTGTAAACGGCGATACAACCGGCGAGGGATAATTCCATGTGAAAAACTAATCAGAGAAACTATAGATAAAGTTACCTAGAACGAGTGACCAAATGGATAGGATAGTAACGGTAAAGGAAACGAGTTTATCTCTATGTGTTCATAACGTTTGCGTTGATTAGACGATCGACCAAATAGACCATCGAAAATTAAAGAATAGAAAAGTAGAGGATAACTAAAAGGAAGACATAAGATCGAAGAATCGAAAGGAACTGGAAACGTAGGTAAACGTACGAGAACGAACTATATCGAATTTTGTTATGTGTTCTTGTCGCATGTAAAAATCCAGCGAGAGTAAATTTTCTGTTCATTCAGAAATTAGCACGGTATTTTGTTTGTTATTCGCAAAGAGGAAATTACACGTTGGCAAGTTCTAATTAACAGAGACGTTCGCATAAATCATTCAAAATTATTATCCGACGTTTAATAACGCGTAAATTGCGAATACAAGAAACTGAACGAGGTCGACATTCCAGCCACTTCAAATAACCAAATTATACTGTTCGCCAAATGGCTGTGAGACGAGATTTTTTCTCGTCAATTTTCTTTCTTTTTTTTTTTCTTTTCCTTCTTTAGGGACATTTACGAGTTACGAGTCCTTTCCTAGCGACACGGCTGATCGAGTAGCTTACAGTCGAGAGTGTGTGGCCCCATTCCAACCGATTCCATTCCACTCCATTCCATTCCGTAGTAGACCATTCGATTCGATCGTGCCGCAGGAGTACATAAGACATTATGTAAGAACACTCACACTTACGAGCATAGTGGTAAAGGCGTTTCTTAAAGAATTTCGACGTCCGAAGAATTTCGTGTACCAATCGTACGTCGTTTGCCACGCGATCACCATCGAACCTCATTTATATTCCATCGGCTGTTTCAGTTGTGCATATAACGGTAGGAAAATACTATTGCGAGGGAATACAAAGCGGACAATTCGCAAAAAACGTGAATCACATTTTGGGAAATTTATATGCCAACTTCTTCTGAAATTAAATAAATTGATACGATTGATTTTATGTATATACCATATGCTTCATTTTTATGAATTTCAAAATGTTTCATACAGAACGTTTTTGTAAAAGTTAACTATCAGCGCACGATATATATATTTATTTACCTATTGCTTCTTTATTTGTTTATTGCTTCTAGCTTTTTACTTTTCGATTATAGCAAGTTACTGAATTCTTCGACGAACATGACCTAGACCATATTTTGTTCATCTTTGACGTAACAGTTACGTAAGAAACCGAAGTCGAAACGTTATCGTAACGTTCGCATAAATATATTAAATGGACACGATAGAAAAATTTACCATTGCACGTTGGAGAAAAAGCAACTTTCGAATAAAAGGTCCGAAGTCATCGTGTCGTTCCACTGCAATAATATTACGTGGAAAAATATTTTCCTTTTTATTTCGAAATGAGTTTGAAAATTTCAATCTCGGACAACTTTTTACAAAGCAAATACTTGGCTGTGCGATGTCGCATTACTCACATGTTTCGGTCCTTATATCATATTATCGTAAAAAATTGTAATAAACAGTAAGCGAACGAGAAAAGAAGAAAAAAGGTGGTATTCAAAAAATGAAGCGTGAATTAAAGTGACATAAAACGCGAGAGAAAGGTAGATATAATTACTTAAAACAGTTTAAACGCAGCGTTGCGCCAGAGATTTACGCTCGAGAAGAAATATATTAACATCTTTCCAAATTTATTGAGCTATACGCTAAAAGAAGGGGCAATGCACGGGCCTCCCTAATGGTACGGATGCACGCGAATGCACAGATTGCTCGTTAAAAACTGTTTAAACGCTGTTTACGGGAAACAGGAATAGGTGTTCCATACGAGCACGTTGATATCGGCTTAACGCACGAAAAAGTTCAAGTTTCGAAACTTTCTCGCTGACAAATTATCACCCGATAAAATATATTAGGATGTCCCATAAAATACAAGTAATACACGTAGTATACATACTTATGCCATATAGCTTTACATAATCGTCGTAGCCAAGCAAAAGTGATTGGTGCTTGATACGACGATTAGGACAATATATCTTACAATTGATAGATTGGTTTTGGTATATTACATTTTTAAAATGAACGTTTTCCTAACATTTTAACATGTATCGATAGAAATGATGATAGAATAAACAAACAATATTTGTGACAATATGTTAATGTTATATGTAATTAGATTCGATCAAATTTCGCCCAGAATTGTTTAACATATAAGAATAGAGGCTAAATATAGTTTAGTAATTATTGAAAAAGATATTACGCTACTTTGCAACTACCATGGTAATTATTCTGTAGTCCAATCTTTCCTATACTAAAAAAAAGCTACTAAAAACAAACACGGTAGATGTGATAAATCCTAGCGCATAATCTAAATCTATATACGTTTTAATTGATAATTTTTTAACGATCTAATCGTCAGTTTCTAATTAACATCAGAGCCAAAATTAAAATCGATCGGATCAAAACGCCCATTAATAGACCGAGGCTATTCATTTTATAAATATAAACGTTATATAAATGTTTCACAATATATTCGTAAAAGATATGTGCAAATGTTGGGATATCTTGGTGAACCATTGTATATAGAAATATTTATAGCATAGAAAAGGATCAAAAACTGATTCACCACGTTAGAAAGAAGGTATAAATTAATACGTGATTGGTTACGACCAATGTCGTGGACATTCTTTATATCGTATCCCTTATCGGGCTTGTAATGGAAGACATACAGCCACGTGAATCAAAGATATCGAGGTAAAAAAGAAAGCGTGAAAGCCTGGTTGCTTCATCCATTTTCCACAGAGCATATCTACGCTATGTGTGTACGAGGATCAGACACGTCACCAGGAATTTAGTACAGCGTTGTGTTAACCTCGCGACGCACAAATGGACTCACGTAATCTGCGTCAGCAATGCTGATACTCGGCGAGCCTAATGCACCGCAGGATCGTACGCTTCAAAGCGGATGGGACCATTCATCGTTAAATTCTCCGTATGACATAAAACACGTACAGAGTTCCCGTATCAAACTTACCGGAGAATAGTATACCTTCTCAGCGTTGAACGTGGTTTTAAGCGTCGCGGAAAAACAAATTTTATCATGGCAATTAACGCAGCCAGATACACCGCAACGCATTCCAAAGATGTAATACTTCAATTACGTGGCTTAATGTACGTCTAATAGCGATATTAACGAACGTGGCGTAAGTGCAACTTAATTACCTGGAATCTACTGACACGTAGACGCGATGATATTTTAAAGCGAGGCTCGAATTGCTCGCTTGAAATTTACGTTTCGTACGGTTAAACGCCTGGAACTTCTTCGTGGACATGACAGAACGATAACCGTATTTCATTGCAGAAGAATCTCGACAAGACAATGACCGAGGGCACAAGCTAACTCAAGCATTCATTGCGTACGTTTCGAATCCGAGTTGGTATTTTTAACATATACATACGTGTGTGTGATGCCCAGTAGAGAAAAGTTTTTACGATAATTTATATAAGGTACGCGCGTAAAGTTCTAAGATATAGAAATTGGTTTCGTATAAAAATTGTTTATTAGCTTCGTATTTATGGCATCGTAGATAATGGAAATCTGATCGTCAGTGAACGCGTTAGTACCATTCCATACTATTTTCGTCGTTCTTTCATAGTGCTCCTGTAATGTCATCCTTTTCATTGGAAAAATAAACTGATGTTGCAAGCTCGGTTTTTGATTCAAAATTAATTATAAATTTTTTTTTAATTGAACTTTAGAATAAAAACTGTCATGTACGATAATCATAGAAGGAACTCTGGAAAATCTTGACTTGAAAGACTTTCGTTGAATAAAGATTTTGGAACTAGTTTAAATCAAAACGAAGTGTTGAGCTAAAGAATATTTTCTTAAATATTAGAGAAAAGCGGAATATCCGTTAAATTCCAGATATTAAAGTCTTCTCTTCCAGTTGTCTTACTTCAACGATACAGCAAACAATGTAACAAACAAACATGTTTTAACCTTATAAACATCTTACTCTTGTCGATTACCATCATCAACCAACATCCCACCTGACGCAAGATATGTTAAATGAGTATTTCCTAGAAAACAATTTGACACGTTCCAAATAAGAACATGCGAAACGATCACTCGAACGTGCAATTAAACGTGACGTCAGTCTACGTTTTAAACGACTACAAAAAAGTCCTGGTGGAATCTGCCCCGCACCCCATTAAAAAAGTTTTTCGTACACACGTATACCAGGTTTCAGAGAAAAGGCCAAATGCAACGATTTTACGAAGTTCAAATTACGATCTAAGCGAACCCACCGGGGACTTGGTGTGTTACACGGATACGTCGATTGGCGTTCCACGGACGTCGACAACAGAAAGAAGAGAGTCGAATTAAATCGCCTGGACCACATCCTGGAATCCGAGATCGTAATTATATGGCGGGACTACCGTCTATTTTTAGGCCAGTCGGCCGCACGTGAGGCGTCGTTAGTTTGATAGTTCCCGGATACAGCAGCCATACGGTTAACGTATAACGACGTTTGTGCCATTCCAGTTTAATAACAGAGATCCTAAAGCACGGGCAGAAAAATGAGCCACACAACAGCGCGACGCGGCGCGGTTGGCAAGAAGCCACAGGCACGCAGGTCAATTCGATCCAAGAGCCGAATTCTTCGAGCCTCGGGGTCGTGTCGCCCTCGTGTTTGCCCTCGGCAAACTACTCGGATATTATGTCCCCTCGGTCAAACGTATTTCTCCGTCGTAGCATCCCTCTTTATCCTACATGCTATTATTCGTCCTTTTCTAGACTTTTGAATTAAGATCAGAACACGTCACCGACAGTTTACACTGCGGTCAGTTGTTACAAGATAGTATACTATGTTACGACGTTATATGGATATCAACTTAATCTTTTATAATTTATGAAAATTTGTAATAAAAAGTAAATTGCAAATGTAATAATAAGTTACATTTTATACCTTAGGAGTAGTGTTAAAATTCAACGTGTCAATTAATCCAAATGTTGCAAAAATTCCCCTTTTACTTCATTTTCGGACTAAACATGTATTTTCTTCTCTTTTCGTAACCTTAAAAATATTATTTGTCGTAATATTGAAATAGAAAGATACTAAAACATTGTTCGTATTAACAATTATGTATACCTTTTATCTGTACAATTTATACCTAACTATTTATACATCCGTACGTACAAAACTTCTTACAAAGTAAATTTCTCTGTATCTCTGGAAATAACAGATTCTTTTTACTTCTATGTTATAGTAATTTATATTCAAATATTCCATTTTGTCATAATATCCTAATAATAGAATTACACCGAAATTAAAGACGTATTTATCATATTTTGTCTCCTGTGATCTTCGTATACGTATAATAACACTTTTATACGTACATTAGTCAACGCTAATTAGACTTTAGACTGTTTATAAGAAACACGTTCTTCTAATCATTTTGTGCACTTTCAACTTATAAGAATTAATAACCTCAAACAAGTTCACAACGAAAATATCGTTAAGCATGTACACACTATCAATGTATGCTATTATTAACCCCAAAATTTGCCAACGTTAATTAAATGTAAAAAACGAGAAAAAAGAACGTCGGGTTACAGAAGCTTCGTAAAATGGTTCTGCAAACAAACGGGAGGGTTCCATAAGTGGTAGCGGGCGGTAAACGTCCATTACATCTCACGAACAAGTTAATCAACGCCGTCCAACTTGTATAAACAAAAAGGTAGATACATTCTTTTGACGCGCAACTTTAAGGAACGCTAATTACAAAGTAATGGCGCCAATAAGCTGAACGCCGCACCGGCACGCTGTTACCACGATAAATGATGGAACAAAAGGCGTAGGAGACGCGGCGCGCCGTGCAAGTTGGGTCCACGCCTAGAAAGTTGGAATGCGTAAAGATAACTAAAGATCGTCACGTCGCGTTGTGTTGATAAAGTACACGCACAGCACAAGCTCGTTGCATAGGGCATAAGTCGACGTAATGACCGGGGATGTGGTACACGCTTGTCGCGTAAAGTAAGTAATGTATAAGGGAGTTATGCTCGATTATGCTTCGCTGGGCGTATAAGTGGTGCGCATGCGCGTACATTACCGGAGAAAGGTTGTATGCGTGGGTGTGTTACTCGCATACACGTGCACGCAGGGCCGCGCAGGCGCAAGCGCGTTAAGTAAACGGCGATAAATTGACAGATATAACCTATCGTGTCGGTGGACGGGGCAAGATAATCACACTCTGAAGCATGCTGCACCGGGCGCCGTATTAATTAGACTATAGACGCTTGCCTCGATGTAAATGCGAACATTAATCGGCCAGGTGGTTCAAAAGACATTGGAACGAAGAACGCTCCTTCTCTAGACCCACGTGGACTCTCGGAATCTCGGCGTAACAGTTTCCACACGTTGCCGCACGTCGCGATCCCGATCCCAGTGTAACGTGAAACTCGAACAGGGATGTGATGTTCATCGATGCTCGACCATTTTGTGCGTAACGTAATTGATACATTGAAAATGGAACTTCGCATCGGGTGGATTTGAAGAAAGTACATAATAAATAGCAATAGGTCTTCGGTGAGATAAGCTTAGTAACCGAATATCGTACATATTATCATTTCCAGTTATTTTCATGAAAAGTATAAGATTCGAAAAATGTAGCGAACTAACGATCGATACTTTAATAAAAGTATAATCGAATAAGATACAGGGGTCGTCATTTTAGTTGAATATTAAGGGAAATTAAAGAGAAACATCTGAAATTAATCAATTATAAAGATTTTGTTTTTATCAAGGTAAAGTCAGGCCATAAGTATCGAAAAGCTCTATCGATCGTAAAGCTATCGCAAAAGATACGTTCAGTTCCATTCGTCGAATAAGACTTAAGGAAAGGTCGCTTTATTTTAATCTATATTCTATGTCTTACGTAAATCAATAGGATACATTGCGTATTTTAAGTACCTTAAATATCACAAATAACTAAGCTCTAATTTAACGTGAAGTATCATGATCATCCCCAGTACCAATAATTGAGAGTTAACGTTCACTATCACGTATTCTAGGTTTTATAAAATTCTTTCGATTATAAGATTATATAATTATTATTATAAGATAATTATAATTCAATGCTTTAAGAACTTGAAGAAATTCGAGTAAAATCTATCTGAAGAAGTTGCTTGCTAAAATCTATAAAAAATTTCCTAAAAAAAAAGCATTGAAAGAAACACGCATATATCATTTAATAGAGTATTGAATCTTCCGTTGAATATCGCTACGAACTTTCCAAGCAATTTAACGATTCGCGATCCTAACGACGAAGGAATCAGAAATTGGTAATTTTTATATCATCCTTTTAATTAGAAAATCAGTATCTCCAAAAATATTGATTTATTATTATAAGTTAATTATTTAAAAAAGATAATTTTTACAGATAGTAAATTATAATAAAGATCGTTAAATATAATCTTTGGAAGGTTATATTAGAATTTGAATTTTGTATTTTTAGCACTCTAAAAGTTACGTGTGCCAAAGGTTTAATCATGTTTCTGTGTCCCCTCTTTACCTACTTCCATTTTATCAGGCGATCAATCGGAATTTCAATTAGGAGCTATAAGCACGAATTCAAGAGTGAACACGGTATGATGATATGCCTAGCAAGCATTTTTCCTCCAATTCGTCCAACGAATTGTTTCTTTCTTTGGAACGATAGGTCAGGTCATAGCCATCGCTACGGAAACCACGTTATCTCACAGCCCGTGACGGATGACACAATGGAGTACATTGACACTACGTGCCACGCTATCTGGCAGTATCTCACCTCATGCCTACATTCGTATATATATGAGACAGAACGATCGTGTGCGCGCAATTCTTGTAAATACGCGCATCGATGTACAATGTACATGCACGCACAACGCTGCGAAGGTGGAGGTACTTTCACCAGGTAGCCAAGTTCCACGATGCACGCCGATAGCCAAGAGCAGCCCACTTTGAGAGCTGCATTCCGAGTGCATACTGCACCCTGTATCCAGGTTCGGATTAATACCGCAAAAGACCCGACGTTTCCTGGATCCTGCGAATTTCAGCTACAGAATCCACCCAAAACATCGAATTTTCTCGCGTAGAATTTACAACTACACACATACATATACGTAATATGCATGTCATATACGTACAGTACCTTACCAAATTGTAACAAGACAATGATGAATTATGAATTATAATTTCAAGCCGTAGATATTTATTAGAAATTGTTTTGTCATAATTATGTCTGAATCGCGTTGTAATGAGAAACGAGCAGGTATTTATGAATGAGAGAAGATGTGTACGTGTTTACGTTGATTTTCCATGTGACACGTAATCGAGAAAAGTGTTTCCGCGGTACATTCACACCACATGTCACATTATTATTTTAAAACGTACGTGTCCACGTATAGAACAACACGCTGGTAGGTACCAGAGGTCTGTACTTTCACCGGCTACCCAAGTTTCTCGATACTCACGATACGTTCGAGATGATGCCACGAATATCACGTATGAATATTTCATGTATTTCACAGCCGGCGTCATCCGAAACCTTTTAATTTCTAGTAACGTCGCTGGTAATCGTTCGATACCCATTCGGTACGATTTAAAAATCGTGTTCGATCTTAATCGCTTATAAAACCCATCAAAATAAAAGACACCAATATCGCTTTAAAAGACCAATACAGACTCCCAACTAATACATCAACTCTATCAATGTCAATTTAAAGCTCTATTTTCGTATATCGTACGCAAGATGAAACAAGAACATTTATCCCAATTTACTTATTCGTGCAAAACGTTCAATAATAATAACGTGTCTTTGATGTACTGCAAGAATAAAAGCAGAAAGAAGAATATACTATTATGCTAAAAATACAGTACACTTGCACGCTGCTATTAATCTAATTCCATATAAAAGCTATGCGTGTAATAACGTAATAAGATAGCAAGAATAAAATATCAGATAAATGAAAGATAAACGATCGGTGAATAGTCCAAGATTATTCCCCTGACATCATCAAAATTTACGTTGCGAGTGTTGCACCAGCAAAATATTCTAAATACGTATTAACCTCGCATTTAACTATGGGCAATCACCCTGAATTCTTCTGCAATGTTGCGAGTTTTTCGCAATAAACGGAGAAAAAACGAAAATGAAAAGGAGTGGACTGTTCGAGAGGCTGACATGGACTTTCGAATGTATATCGTGTGTCACGTCTTCCCGCAAAGTCCAGCAGTTACTGTCACACGCGCCCACGCGATCTCGTGCAAAGGACGATAATAGTGCGTTTAAGTACGTATAAATTCCGTCATATAACTCGCGACTCCGTAGGGCGCTCGAGTGCGCCGTTAATAGTCCCGCCGTGGAAAACGGCGCAAAAAGCAATGAATTTTCAGAAGCAGAAAAGGCACCATACTATTTACAACTTCCACTCCCTCTTCCTTCCTCTCCTTCGTTTCTGTTCTTCGGCCACTACGTGGGTGGACGTCGCGGACGTGGACGGTCTACGTTAGCTGAATTCGAAGACAGGTCCGTGTCGGCCACGAGGGAGCCGATCCGGTATTGCCGGATGGTCGAATTCCATGTAGGGGAACGAAGATATTTTTAAGAAAGCTACAGAGAAAGCAACGCGCGAACGTAAACGGGGCGCCGCACCGCGCCGTGCAAATTTATTCGAATCGTTCTATGCGCGATCGCCTTGTCATGATAACGCGAGGAATCGCAAAATAGGCAAAAAGTACCACCCTTCTTAGTCGATATTTCCTATCCAGAATTTCTTTCGTTTTTCAAAATATGGGGTGACCCGTAAATATGTATTCAAAAGTCACCTGCACGGTCCGTGAATATGCAGTTCGAAACACACGATCGTATCTCGTTCGTCAGGCGAGGTTGGACGTTAATCACTTCATTTTAAGACTATTTTAACGCCTTATGAGCCATACCCAGTGAGCAAATATACGGGCCAGACTGTACGAATGAGAGCGCAATTAGATTAGAATGTATCGACTCGTTCTGAAAACCTCGGTGTTTCCAATATTACAGTCAATGCACAAATACAAAGCACATACGAGTGCGAAGCATCTGGAATTCTAGAACTTTGGTATTTAATATTTGAATACAACCGAGAATATCGTCTGAAAATGTTCTATTACTCTTCCTTTATGTACGGATTTTCAATTGAATTAAGACACCCCTTATACATTAATTCTATCTAACTGGAATTCCATTTGCTTATAAATTAAAAGAATTGTGATTGATTAATTTTTATAGTATTTATTCTATATTTTATATTCGTTACTTTAATCTATATACAGGGTGGTTGGTAACTGGTGGTACAAGCGGAAAGGGAGTGATTCTACGCGAAAAAGGAAGTCGAAAATATGGAATAAAAATTTCTTTTTTAATTTTTTCTTTTTTTTTTTAAATTTTTCCATCGAGACAACGATCTACAGTGAGATCCGTTATAACGAGACGCGATAAAGTGCACGCGTACCGAGCGAAAATTCAAAGTCGATTTTCTCGAAAACAAAACCTCGAACGAAAAATTTTTATTCCATATTTTCGACTTCTTTTTTCGCGTAGAATCACCCCCTTTCCGCTTGTACCACCAGTTACCAACCACCCTGTATATAGTAGCTTTAATGTTTAATTAATTTTTAATTATACGATATTTTAAAACGTTGAATGATTTCTTGAGTTTAAGAACGCTGCGAGAAATTATTAAAAAGTAAAACAGGCATTTTAAAGAATTTAAAAATAACGACAGGCTCGCCTTACTATGAAATCATGACGTTACAGATACGACTTGATAAAAGTCGATAGTCTCAAAAATAACAAGACTGTCACACCTTTCTTACCACAGTAAATATTATACGTACATACATCTTGTATAGATATCCTGCAAGGTAAAGGAAATTCTCGATACTTTTTCGATTTTCAAATTCTCAATTCTTATTCAATCTGATATAATATTCGCGTGAATCACTCTGGGATATGCGCACAATTTTGTTACTCGCCGAAATTTCAAGGTTTCGAAATCTCCTCGCATAAGATGTTACTCGTTCTTTTAATTCCTTATCAAACATAATACGGTATGCTACACAGACATTTTATACCTACAAGGTCTAATTAATCTCAACAGTAGTATAGTTATAGTTCTTGACGAATTAAGCTTCTTTTCTCTTTCCTTCGCATTTTTATTCTATAGTATTATCATAATCGTAATATAAGAAAGGCATAATGACGTACAAAGTTACATACAGTAAGATAGTAAAGAGATAACATTTTTTACGCAGAAAGAAGAAAAAGAAGGAAGATTTGTTTAAGAAGAAAACACGTTTAACGAAACGTGTTATATTGCAGAAATTTGCATATCGTAGATACGCAAGGTATTTCAGTTTCATACAGAAGATATTTCACTAACTAAACTGCGTTTATATTTCCAATCTATGCTATAACCAGAAAATATAACTAAAAAAAGCAAACGTTAAATAAAGATCCGTCTTATCTTCTGGCTATTACAACCAGTACTTTATTACTTTAGACGTTTCGTAGACTTACGTACATTATACGCATTCTGCGGATTTTCACTTTTACGCATTTAAATTTCCCATAAATGCATAAACACTCGTAACGTAGTTGTAACGTTTTTATACATTTTTAGACGCTCGAGCGATCTGTTTACGTTCAGATAAAATTCCTATAAAACATTGATATTCGTATTTTAGTCTTATATTCGATCCTTCCTATAATTTTTTAATAAACCTTCTTCATTCCACCTTCATTTACACCCATCAATCGTGCGAATGAAGTTGCAGTGGAAAAAAACTGGAACACCCTGTATACACGTGAAAGTTCGCCGTAGCTGGTCTACGAGGAGACACACGATACAAGGAGAGCAGTCACGGGGCAACCTGGCTCGTAGACACGGCAATGTTGACCAGCTCGCTCGCAAATCGGGTACAAGGTAAAGGATTCGTACGTGAGTGGCGTTCCAACGGCATCAGGTTTTATCGTGGATCGTACCGCGGCTTCATTATTCGTTTCTGGCACGTACGGGCATTCACACCCGTTCGAGCCACGATCGAGCTTGCCAGCGGGTTTCTTTCCTCCGCGCGGCCGCGGCTCCGTGGAGAGCAGAACGAAGAAACAGAATCCACGACGATTCCGAGGGCCGATCGTACGGTCTTCCCCTATCCACGTTACTCGGATGCATAACGAGTAGTTCTCGCGTTCCTTGCCATTTCTACCGAGAAAGACGCGTATACCTTTAAGAGAGGAGATGCCTTAGGCCTTAGCTTATGTATACATGTGCGTTTATGTGTGGAGTGCGCGCGCGTACAACGGACCACTCTGCCTCCAAGCTTCTGAAGGATATTTTTATCGCGATGTCCATTGTCCTGTTTTGTACTGTTTACGGTAAAAGCGATTTATGTCCGCTCATTGATGTACGAATCGATCTGAAATTGTAATCGAAAGGGGCAAGAAGAAGAGAAGGGGTCGCACTCGTCGATTTTCAAGCGAGGCCTTTCTATTCTCGTTAGGATAGGGTAAACCGCGTTTCCACGCCAGTACGACATTGTACGATGAAAGTATAGTTATGCGGTTTTGTGACGAGACTTTTCATGGCAAGAATTTTAAGGGCTGAACTTTTGGCACTGTGAGATTTAGTGGAGAAGCCAATTCAGCCTGTTTCTAAGAGAATATCATCGAAATTTAGAGGCGTTCTGTGATAGATCAGGATTGCTACAAAAGACTGTAATAAACATTGGTGTACGAGGTAGGTAATTGTCAGAGACAAAAGTGGATGATTTATGTTTCAGAATGATAGTATAAAGGTGTAATGGTGGTGTAATGGTAACGCGAAGGAGTAATTATATTGCACTTTGGTTTTGGTTTGGTAGTAACGTGTTCATCGGGAAAATTGTTCTTAAGAAATGTACCCGCATCTTTTCAACCCAAATTCCTTTCTGTATCAAATATACTGCTCATGTCCAAACACACAATTTTGCGAAAATCGGACATAAAAGTGGCAATAATCTATAGCTTATTACAACCATGTAACTTGAAAGTTATGTACCCATGTACGTAAGTAAATACAATATGGTCTCGTGACATAAAATCGTCTATTAATACTAAGTAGACTGCGGATATCTGTACAAATTTATATCGTCATTAACATAACTCAAGAAATACAACCTAAATATATGTTTTATCGATTGAATAATTTTTATACAATATTTATCACCTATTCCTTCTATGAAAGAATATTCACTATCGGTTGTAATTATAGAAAAATGAAGACGCGGGATATTTCCTTTAAAATGTCAGATGAACGATATCATGTCGTAAATCAAGTACGTATCACGTCTAAAGCGTATGGTGCGAGGTGATTAACAACTAAGGAAACGTGGAATCCATGTAAAGATTTATTTCATCCGCGCTAACTTTTTTCATATTATGCGTATTTCTTTCTTTCACGTGCTTTTTAAAAAGCGCACAGATCCATAAACAACTGCGATCTAATAATAATTCTCAATCCCTAACTTATAAATCGAAATCGAAGAATTATGATCAATTAAAATCTTTAATTTTGTAAGCAAACGAAATCTTCGTTGCACGGGATTAAGCTGTTAACAAAAAAAGACGAGTTGCTTGATGAAACTCCGAGATGTAGGAAGACTCTGACCGACAATTTCTTCATTTAAAAATTCTCCATCGTTTATTTCCTTCAAGCATACGTCATCTCGTATTTATATTTGCAAGGAATAAAGTCAACCTAACTGTAGTCGATCTGTCTTTAGTAATTACAATTAGCGTGTCAAAGCAAGAAAAAAGGGAGAAAAAAAAATGATAGAAGAAAGTATATTTCTAAAAAGAAGATAGAAGAAATTTTTGTTTTATCGACGATCGACGATCAAAATCACTGTACACGCGCACGTGCTCGCCGTACTCCAACTGCAGTTCACAATAATGTTCGTTCTATTCTATATGGGACCCGGTCCATGCGAATCGGAGACAAGGCGTTCGGAAGGAATTGTTCGGAATAACTTTCGTGCGGTTTGAGGTCCGGCTGCAACGTGACCGTGAAGGTCGGAACACCGCAAGCCCTTCCCATAAATTCCTTTCTATGGCACGTTCTCCCCTAACTTTACCCGGAGAAGAATCGTGCTCCTCGACGGAATATCAATGATGGTTGCACATAAATTGAGAAATGCTTTCGCAATGGGCTCCTGAGAAATAGCCTTATCAAAAAGGGTTGCAAGAAGAAGAGGAGGATGAGATGAAGGAGGGAGAGGAAGGAAACGGTGGAAGAGAAGGTAGTACTTGTAAGTTATTTTACTGGTACGCGCGTGTACGTCCAATTATTTCGCGAGAATTTTCTGCGGAGAGTATTCGCATCGCCACACGAAAGCGCTATTTTTTATTCCGCGCCGTTCGATATTTATGCGAAATGGAAATATGTGCGACGAACGGCGAACGCTATAGCGGATGCCATGCGGGTACCGAAAAATATTGGATTGGGATACTCAAAGGTTTCTCACCGCGTAAAATCATCCTGGCGCGGCGCAGCGCAGCACCAGAACCCTGTAACTCCGAGTGAACTTTATACGATCGAGTACCGCGTATGCGGGATACCCAATTATTATTCGCGATGCAGTTTCGAATTTTAGAAACGTTTTAGAGATAATACATTTTACTACCCGCTACATATATGTATACAATGTTACATACATTTGCTATTTAAATATCACTGATTGTTACGTCGGCCAACACTCTACCTAGACCAGGCTACACAACGTGGGCAAGATGGGAACCAGATGTCCGCTCATCCTTACTACGTACACTCAATAGTCTTAAGGACCCATCGTAAATCTCAGGAATTTGCCAGCTAAGGTCCTTTAGACCGAACGAATATCGTTTCTCTAAATCGCTTTCTAAAGATTATTTTTTTTATTTATTTATTTATTTATTGATATTTACAATCAATTCTCACATTGAGAATTTTCAGTAATTTTTTCTGGCATGGCGCAGTGACATGGCTAAATATTTATAATAAGTTAATACTTATTATAGATAAGTATAATTTTTAAGTAAATAAGTAAATATCACTTAATATAACTAACCAATCAAATCTAGTGTTTAGGTCTAACGGGTAGTGTCTCTTCAGCCTGCGGATCTGGTCCGACGTATCAAGTAGTCCAGTAATTAGGGGGTTTCGATGTTTGTTGACTCTTTTGCTATATCTATCGCTATATTTTCCTATTTCCTCTTTGACTGTTGGTATCTTGAGGTCGCGATGTATTAGTTCGTTGGCGACATACCAGGGTGCATTTATAATGGATCTTAGCGTTTTCGATTGGAAGCGTTGAAGTATTTCAATGTTGGAATTACTTGCTGTTCCCCATAGTTGGATTCCGTAGGTCCAGACAGCTTTTATTACGGTCTTGTAGAGATTAAAGATTTTCTAAAGATTATTGTCTACTACGGCTGACACGGGAAAGTTAGTTTTTTCTCACGTATGACATTTCACACTAGCAACTTTCTATCGAGAGCGGCTATGACCCTTCCTAGTCCACCAACCTTCTATCGAGGGCGGCTAAGACCCTTCCTAGTCCACCAACCTTCTATCCAGGGCGGCTAAGACCCTTCCTAGTCCACCAACCTTCTATCGAGGGCGGCTAAGACCCTTCCTAGTCCACCAACCTTCCATCCAGGGTAGCTAAGACCCTTCCTAGTCCAAAAACCTTCTTTTATCCAATCAGAAACAATGTCTACTGCCCTCACTTTCCTAACCAAAAGTGTCATCAACAAATCCGATGTTCCCGTGCGCTAGACACACCCATCATTAGCTTTCCTCTGATACAGCATCGTCACTGTACTTTACCTATTCTTCAACGTTAGAATAGTCAACATGTCAGTACTGGGTTAGTCTCCTCTATTGCTACGTCAACTATAACTAGAAACTCTACTATAAAAGCCTTGCTCGACTACCAACGAATATTGTGCCAGTGTACCGCATCTTCATACGCTAAATCATTGTCGACGACGTATGTCATAAGCAACGGTGTAACTTTAAGCGTTGGAAATATAAATTTTATAACCCTGTTAATCGCAGCGTTATACCAACTCAACCACCCCTATTATCTCAACGGAAATCAGGGGATCGATCTATTCGCGGCGTCGATTACTATAATCGTAACGGGAATTTACGACTCCCGTTGACGTGTTTCTTCGCGATTGCGTTTCCCTGCGATTGGTCGAAAATACACCGATTGTATTACCATCGGTTGTATTAACTTTCTGTAGGTTCAGAGATTAGAAGATTCTTTTCGATCTGTCTTACGAAATTACCTACCTCAAAGTGCGAGGAAAGATCACGCACTCATCCTACGAATTATATCTGATCCAACGACTAACGACAGTTTCATAACGGGGCTTATAACAATGTCCAAATCCCCTAACAGTATCCAACGTCTATTGGCATTTGGAAAATCGATCGACGAGTCTCTGATTTTCGGAAAGTCACTTGCGTTACGCTGAATTCTACGTCGGTTTAATAAATATTTCATTTTCATCTGCCAATAGTATACAGGGAACTGCATTTGTCTAAATTTCATTTACTCAAATGAAATCATAATTAATGCTCGATTAGTATAATAGGAGTTCACGTTAATTAAGTGGAGTCAATTAAGTCACAATTAATCGGAGTTCGATCGATTGACTCCACTTAATTAACGTGAACTCCTATTATATGAAGGAAAAATTATAGACAATAGAGAGAATTAACGAACTGTTTGTCTGCGGATGTGGGTTCCGACAAATAGAGTTCTATTGTATCTTCGTAACCACGAAACCACATACCTGTATTTCGAAACGTCGAGAAACCCTTACTCAGAAACCGAATTCACGGAATACATTGTAAATTATTCATACAGATACGACGATGCAGTGGCTCACGAGAGTATTTGAACAGCTAGTTATCGTATTAATCAGCTACGATACTTAATAATAATTCTTTGACACTAATTCTATATATAAAACCATTGTTCGTGCTGCATACTAATTTTTTACTACGTATATATTTTCAGTAAATAGCTCGTAACATCTATAGATACGAAATACGAATACGATCGATAGTCGTAGGTATATCGTTACACTGCTAACGAAATTTCGAAAAAGTTCTGCCTAATACTCGTAATAGGTTCATAAAAAGTTTCTACGACAAGCGTGCAAATCCTTACTTTCATATGTCGCTATATATCTAGTCCCGTATCTGTCTTTAAAGGACGAAAAGAATTACGTTAATTCTGATTTCCACGAGATTCGCGAAGCAATCCCGTGTCCGCAATATTCACACGTAAATAACAAACCGCGGAGAACAGCCACGGACGTAAATTCGATCGAAACGTTTACCTTGAACGCCATTTAAATCAATGGAATTTCACAGCATGTTCTACAAGAGAGAAGCTGCTACCAGACTTCGAACAACAATCAACGTGCCCGGAAAGGCAAGAGAGAAAAAGCTGCAGGAGATGCTTCGTAACTTGGCAATAAATTATAAATTGTGATCAGGCAGACGGTACTCATCGATGCATTATGGATCATGAACAAAGATTATACAGGTCGAACACAGCCATCCGTAAATCCTACTCCGTAGATAGAACGTACTACGTGTAACGCTGTTTTACATTTCATCGTGAATCGCGAACGATCGAATTGTTCATCGTTACAAAACCGTACGGATTGGCAACGTACAAATAAAAATTGTGCACAGACTTACGAAAGTATTTCAACACTTACACGTTGTGTCTCGTAATTACAAAATCATTTAAAAACTCTTAATCTTTACACGTACACTGTGTTATACAGGATGAGTCGCCTAATTTCGCCACTTTAAATTTGCTCTGAACAGATTGTTATTTGCTTCGAATGCATATATACATAAATACATTTTCATATAGGTCTCAGATTTGAACAGTATAATCAGGATGGTCGTATCTTATTAATAAAATTTTAAGATCTTTTATATAACGCACGTAATATATTCGTAAAAAGTTTTCGTGAACCGTCGTATAATGTTTGTTTTGCTATTTTATTTAAAAGATTGTTTGAGTATCTACATATTTGCGAAAGAATGTAATCGTGAACTTAGAGGATCGAAGTATTAATTATTATAAAAATATCAAGATACGTAACCAAAAATTATGTAACACCCTATCGCGTTATCTGTTCTTTTTCTCGGATATCTACACGTTCGAATTAGAATTTCGAATCGTCGTTACAGATCAAATAACGAAGAATGGATTATGATAGTCTATACATATTTTGTTCTTTTAGCCACATTGCTAACAAAGCTTGTAAATTAACTCTCCATAGCCCGCTGTCAGATAATATTCCGAATGTTCGCCTTGTTTTTCGTCTAATCTAGTGCGAATTCGAAGCAAAAGAGGAATCCATATGCTTATTTATACAAGTCGAGTTTCATCATTCATTTCCAATTCCTCGTCGTTTTATCACATAGTCGAAGAATTAACTAGCATAATCGAAAATCGACTATGCATTATGTAACCGCCTGCATAAGTGTTCGTCCGTTTAAATACTGCACACAACCTTCTCAACGCACGATATGCCATTCAATTTTTTGCCGTTGCATAACATTTGTGAATTTCTAAGAATTTTCCCAACCACTATACTTTTGATCTCAATTTTACGTACACATGCATCATGTACGTATGTATATTGATCTAACCATGTACCTATATGTACGTAAATAAGTATTATTACATCTACTCGTTATATTATATATATTATTGGGAAGCTCCAACAAATTTTATTTTCTTTCGTTGTAACATACGAGCCGAATGAAATAACGAATTTACGATAAAATAACTCGGAAATAAAAGCACTGAAAAGTATTCGATTTGTACTAAATATCGGTAAGTACCCTAATATCTACGTATATACTTTGGCCAACAGTGTAACGTATACCGATATCTTGTGTAGGGCTAAGTATGGCGTACGTGATCGCGTTTCCAGCCAGCGAAAGAACGAAAGAACGTATGTATGTATGTATGTATGTATACTATTGTATACGAACGAGCGATCATACAGGTTTTCGTGCGAGCGCGATTCGAAACGGTGGAAGCAACGGCGACGGATGCGAAACGATCCGCATTCTCCATTCTTTCTCGTGGTTCGTGTATTACGAGTATACACTAACACAGCCGTGAGTATGACTCATCGCATCGAGATATAATTACGATAATTGCGGACACCCCGATACGCTCGTGTATATACGTACAGCCATCGCGAATTTCTCGAGAATGGATTTTACACGTGAAGAAGAAGGTTGGCCAGGCCGATTAGCTCGGCCAATATTCTTCTCGATGATTACGTTTCCACGGAGCTCTCCCTATCCCAAACTACGGCCGTTACGAGAGGACGGAAGCATGTATTATACCAGAATACATCAGCTGTCCCGTGCCGAAAATTCGCAAAAGCCGTTAGCACCGAAATGCTCTTTCGCTTGAGTGTCTCACGCGATCAAACCCGAAAACACCTTCCCGATTCCGATCCCTTCGATACCGATCACCGGTACTGTTATCAGATATTTAAACGTTTTATCGACCAATAATAGCTCGCGGTCGTATCTCGTAAATTTTCGATCCAACTTCTTTTGCTATTCCTTTCCTTTTACGTAAAAGTTATTTTGCAAATATTATAATATTACGCAAAAGTATTATTGTTAGACCAGCCTGCTAGTACTATTACTAAAAGGGAATGTTTTCTTTTTAAGGATTAACGATAGCTTGCGTAAAAAGTATCGATTAATTTGAAATAATCAATATTTTGTATGATTTTCCTTTCCCGACAGCAAGAATTATTTCCAGTCTCCAACATCTTGTGAAATAATGTTTCAATGATGTCATTTGGTACTTTAACAAATATTTTTAGTATTTCAAATCAGATGAAATTCAGATTTCTTCGATAATCTAAATTTATTACTATTATAGAGCTATTACAATTAGTACAGACCTCTTCACCGATCTAGTCCCTTTGATAATGATAACTCTAAGAAATTCAGGTTTCCTAACTAACCTCTTACATAATAAAGGAAGCCATACTCAGCTAGAACCATGAAAAGATGTCTAAAGTCACTATACAGTGACTACAGAAAGTATTTACACATACCTTCTTAATAGTCGTATGAAATACTACTAGATGATGCAACATTTAATACATTTGGATCTAATTAACAAGTATGTAAAAATACTACAATAAATACAATGGTGTGCAAATACATACTTTCCATAGCCACAGCACAATGCCATTTAAAAATGTTTTCTAAAGGCTCGATCAAAGGATAACCTAACATTTTTACACAGCCTTATGTAATATATACAGGCGCGAAAGCAAAAAGGTCTTCACTACCGGTGTACGATAACATATGATGATATTAGATAACATGGCGTGGTTGAAACCATAGAAATTCGTTTATTTACGATTTAAATTTATGCTTAATTAGACTTTTGTTTCGTGTCGTGACCCATATGCGAACTAGCATTACCAACCGTTACGTTTAATCGGACAAATCCGAAAAGTACCGAGAGAGAGGCATATATGGAATAGCTATATAGGCGAAGAAGAGAAAAGGAAGAAAGGAAAGAAGGGGAAAAAAGGAGAAATAATAAGTTCTCCGTTTGAAGTTTCAAACTTTATATAGTATATAGAATCCGGACTGTGTACTATGTATTGTGTAGTGTGTAGCTACCGACCACCATCTGTCGTCCGACTATAGATACTAATCTTCAGTGGTGAAGAGATAAAGGGCGAAGCTGGAGATGGCGCTTTGTCTTAGCCGCCCCTTGGCATTCCTTCGTTCGAGGCAACTTCAACCCAGGAATTATAATCACCGCACGGTATCCTCCGAATATTTAGACCTTCGTAGACAATTTTTACAGCCGGGGAGAAGATTATACCAGGGAGAAACAAAGAAAAATATGTACAAAGAGAAAGAGAGAGAGAGAGAGGAAGAGAGGGAACAGGAGGAATGAAGCAGAATCGACCTGAACCGTGGAGAAAGAGAGAAGGGAACCAGGAGCACCTGCGCGTTCCGCCTTCGACCACATTCTTTGTGATTTCCTCAAGAAAAATAGCTCGGAATTCTCGGCTACTTTCGGTATGTGTATTTGGCCTGTCCGTGGCCATCCTAAAAATCGTAGAAAAAAAAAATCTAAACACTAACGGAAGAAAAAAAGAAACATTCGATTTTTCCTTTGAGATCTTCTCGTGTGACGATCGCGGTTATTCCAGTAGTTTTAAAGAAATTTACGATCTCAATGGACGCACGCTAATTTTTTCTAAGGCAAAGAATTTCTTCTGTGTTCCCCATGGGTAGAATCTAAGAGCGTGGCCATTACTTTCTTTCAGACTGAATAGAATCGGAAGAAGTGAAAATATGTCGGAGGAATCACGGACGCAGTTACTGCACACCGGTTCCAGGAAACATCGTCGGATTGGAACTTTAAGTGGATCTTAGAGAAATGATGGATTCCAGGTTAGTCTGCTCGTAAAATCGAGACGATACTTCCACGAGCCGCCACTTTGGACAGAATCGTTATTGCGGCAGAAAGAACGAGAACAAATAAGAAAGAATGTTGAGGTAGTTCTTTTTTTTCCGGATTTCCAAGGATATACAGATTTATCCAACTCGAATATTTACTGTCACTTATTATGTCTGAAGAACTCTGATAATCTTTTTGTTTCTTGAACCGATTGATATACATATGTCTACATACATGCGTGTATACATGTGTGTGTATATATGAAGAAGTATGCATCATAGGCCATAAAATCGCGGTACAAACGAAACCAGGGAAATTCTATGACTGAAAATGAAATGAAAATAAAGAACAACAAAATTGTGTTAGAGTCTTTGTCTTTGAAAGAATCGAATTCGAAGACATGTCAAATATACGCCAATATGACCAATTCCTGACTGGACAGGAGCAGGTAATCGAACTAAATCTTTACATTGATCAAATTCATGTATTATCTATTTGATAAATTTTCATCCATTTTGACTTTTTTGTACCACGAATCACATATTACGACAAATACTACATCATCGACGACTTTCTTTGTTCTTACGATCTGGTCCAAAAGTATCTTTCGACCTCGTCCAAAAAGAGATGCTGGCAATCACGTACGAAGAGCTATCCTGACATGATCGCGATATTATTCATTACGGTTCTGGGGTATCGTATAGTTCATCTCGCACACAGTGGTATGCCTAAACCGTACGTGACACAGGTAGCGAATTTCTCGTGGACCAAAATTTCTTCCTTTTCAGAAATATTTTGCACAAACTTTGTTGTCTCACTGTGCTTTCATGCCACTTTAATTAGAGAATGAATACTATACATATATCCCACTATATACTAAATTACACATGTAAATTGTCAATAAAATTTTAAGCACAAACCTAGAAATCTTGGAATGCATACATGCCACTTACAAATAATTTGAATTTCTGTACTATCCCAATTAGAAATTTACGAACATCTTATTCAACTCTCATTATATACGAAATTAAATATGTAAGTTACCAATGAAATTTTAAACACAATTTTACAAAATTTTGAATTCATATACATCACACAGGTTTACTTATAAATAATTTAAATTTCTCGTCTATTATAACGAAATTATAATGCTATGTATTAGGTTACAATTTTCAAGGAACAAATGTACGTAATAATATTACACTCCAATATAGTAGGATAAAACAATAAATAACGATGATAGAAGAAAACATCCCAATTCCTACAATTGTTTTATTAATTTGAATCTCTGTTCCCCTATGCCACAGTGCAATCTCTCAATGAAATTTTAAATTAAAAAATTCAAACATATGTGAATATGTTAGAAAAGCTTAAATATCCAAGTATAACAGCTAAAAGAATGGAATTTATCTCTTCAAGTTATTCGAGGTATTTAAACGGATCGGATTTCCTTCAA
This sequence comes from Bombus impatiens, assembly GCF_000188095.3. Classification (NCBI taxonomy): domain Eukaryota; kingdom Metazoa; phylum Arthropoda; class Insecta; order Hymenoptera; family Apidae; genus Bombus; species Bombus impatiens. The sequence continues at coordinate 1,449,605 of NT_176861.1, read as the reverse complement.
CATAACAAAAATACCTGAATTCAATAAAATGCGTCTTATCAGGTTAGGATTTCGAGCTCTTGAATACTTGAAATAGTTTGAGCAACTTTGATATACGAGATGAAAATGAAAAGATGCTTGGACGAACTCTTGAATGTCGGCTAAAGAGATGCCTGGATATTATTTGCCCTGGCACTCTGGTACACAACGGCCTACAGCGTAGCCTCGAAAAGTATTTTGCACAGGCGATATTTACGCAGGACAAACACGCAAAAGGCACAAGGCAACAAAAGACAAGGGGTGCGTAAGATACAAAACTATATAACGTTATATAACAATATATAACGCAGTTTCCACGACACGGATAGTATGTATGTCTATATAGCTACATACATACACAGTAAATTACGATATCATGAATACTAGACTGCGCATTCCACGACCTGCGGGTTTTACGTTAAACGAAAGAAGAATACATTTCTCTTCTTCCTCGCATGTCTACCAGCGCGTACGAAATAAACAATGAAGCAACGCAGAATGTAATTCGTTAAAACGTTAATAGCGACTCGACGAACGAATGGTTGCAAAGATTATCAATTGCAAACAGTCTTCTTATCGTAATCTGTGATTGATCAATATATTTCTAAAGTAAGAATCGTGCAATTTCTAGAATTTTTAAATTCTATGTAGTTTGAAAAAGGTCATAATTGAAATTATATGATTTAATAACATTAAAAGGATATTAAAACGAAATATTGATAGAGTTAATCTGCAACTGATCGATATATTCGCAGATTTAAAAAATTAAAAATAATTAAATTATTAAAAAAAAATTAATATGGTGCAGATATAGTTTGTAATATGAGGGAATAATCACAGTTTTGTGTCATAAATTAATTCTAAATTCATAAAGATAATCTACGATTAATCAATGTATTTGCAAATTAAGAATCATACAATTTATGGACTCATTAAATTCTATTTTGCTACGAAATGAGATCGTATAGTTCAGTAATACGAGTATTAACCCGTCTTATTTAACTACAATACTTTATATTTTAATACTTTTGCATCTGTACTAATACGTAAAAAAGAATACTTTGTATAGCCCGATTGAAATAAACAGAATAAAACAAAGAATGTAATTCAATTCAACATAAAACAACAAAGAGTTATACTGTGTATAGATATAATACTGTGTGTCTGTACCTATACAATACTGTATAGGTTATAAATTATGACAATAAATAAGTAAAGAGGTAAGTATTAATACCAATAGCATTTTTAAACCGGTACCAGTAGTCCTTTACGAGAATGGTTTAGTGACGAATGTTTTATTGCGCTTAAACTACTTTCAAGTATATAAAGCATGGTAATAGTCACGGCACGGCTACCGTTTCCTACGTATTAACATTCAACACGACGAGCCAAAGTTGAAGAGAGCGCCGCGTTGAGGAACCGTTCTGTGCCTGCAATCAGGCTTTTCTCTACTATTACAGTTGTGCGCGGTAAAGTCCAGAAATCCAACGCATTAAGAAGATGAACATTCTCGTCATATATGGTATATACAGTATATATGTGAAACATACAATCTCGAAGTTGCGAAAGCTACTATTCGAATACGAGTCAATTAAAAGGAAATAAGAAGAGAATAAGAAAAATAATTGGTAGTTCTGAAGACATAAAAGAACCGTGACAGATTCTACCAATAAATTTTTATTAGAGTTCAACCATATTCAATGTCAACGTGAATTTTTATTTGTAAATACAAAAACCACTTTGTACATACTGAGATGAAATAAACATATCCATTCATGAGTATGCAAGTGCATCGTTAATACAATAACAAAAAGGCGATCTATTTTTAATTTGCAATGAATGGATACTATGCATAAATTGCGATCTTCATATTTCGTGGAAATCATTAAAGAAAGTACGTACGCTGCTTACCTAATTTCCGAAGGTATGTACAAATACGGTTTGCGTTCCGCATTGAGATTGCTTTTTCCAGATATGTATAAATCAGAAGAAGTTAACCTCAACAACACTGGCTACACGCGGTCGAATGCGCGGGTGCCGCAAATCAGAATGTGCGCATGCGCATCCACAGTGGAATGTGCCCTCTCTCCATGGACATCTTCCCATCCTGCAAATAGCGATGGACTCGACACGTTTCCAAGCGCTTCAAATATTATTCAAAATAAAACATTCTCCACAATCTGACAAGTTTAATTCACCACAAGAATGAACAAACATTGTATTTAGAACAAATGTTGCAATTAATATATAAATATATAATTAATATATATATAAATGACTTTCTCACGTACAAAAAGAGATAGTCGAGAAATGAGCATTAACAATTTAATATTTCCCTTTTTTCATCATATAAATATAAATAATGGAAGGAATTATTACAATAAGAAGCTAGCTGCACTTTCCAATAATATGGGAAGATCAACGAAAATCAACTCAAAATTAGTCAAAATCAAATCACTTTCCTAAACATGTTATAAATTCATGGTCAACTATAATAATATACGTAGTAATAAACTATTACACTCTTCCTTATTGCTCCAAACCCTTAAATTTTTGAAGATAACTTATTTCAGATGAATATTTCAAATCTTACATTTTTCCAATAAAGGAGTAATCTCACTATCTTTTCCTTTTGTTTGTAACTGCATAAATTAAAATATTCACTTTGGTATGTTACGGTATAACAAATATAATTTGACAATATTGATTATATGTATGTATTTCACGTTTAATTCACCATCTTAAAAATTGTTATTATTATTTTATAATCGATTGTGAATTTTTATAATATATGAAATTGCATATTCCAAGGACAAAATGTAATTCCAGTTTTTGACATTCCTGGATTTAAATAATATTGTTAAGCTGATTTACATTTTTGTATCGCTAATTACTCGAAAGTTTGCCTCGGAAACAATTGTGTGGCCATCACTAGTTGCGAGGCACCTTTCCCTTCTCCAGTCTCATCGCATTGTCATCTCATTCCACTCGGCGACGTGCCGTCGTACGGTGGTCATCGAAATGTGCATACACGAACTTGTTACATGTATATATTTAAAAGTATATATCCGCTACAGAAAATTCATTACATGTAAATATCACACGTGAGTGAGCTTTTAGTATAAAAAACACTCACCATAAAGTTATTGTTTCAACTGTTACAAACTTGGTCGAATAAATTTGAAAATAATAAAAATTCAGAAAATTCCTAAACCTAACGTCCTATCTAAATTAGATTAATATTTCTGACGGATTATAAAAAATAATAAAAAGAGAAATCAATTTTATTTGCATAAATACAATAGACAACACATAGTATTTGCAAAAGTTGCTACTTGGATATTCTTAATTTCACAGAAAATAATTAATCAATTAGCGAAAAAGTATACATAACGATCACAATCATATACTTTTTATCAAGTAAATATAAAACATACGAAAATTCGTCTCTTACGCATAACTACACATGGAAAGAATTTTTACAGGATGGAAATCTTTCACATCACGCATTAATAACGAAAACCATAGTAAAGTATAATAGATATTGTTAACATAAGATCAATATGTCATTAATGAATAGACAAGAAACACGCATCGAAACATCGTATATTACCCATGTAAATTCTGTTTTAAATACAACTTTTCCATTCCACTTTCATCGCCCGCGCTTTAAAAAAATGGCGGCCATTATTTAAACATGTTGCCAATTAAAACAAGCGTACAAAAAAACGATTACCGTGATCGAAAACCACAAAACGTTTAATTTCGATCACACGAGCATAAAATTAAAAAGTGTGAGAAAGTTACCTCTTTTTTCGTTCCTAATGATTTATGTTAGCAGAAAGAACATCCCGATAGTGCATGTAATCCGGTTAATCCAACGTAACACAAAGAAGCCTGGTTTGGGCGCGCAACAGGTGGACGTAACGAATAAACACTTTTTCCGTAAGGATATTAAAAATGCACAGCACAACACAAATCGCACGTTTGCTGCCGCTTACACGAGATTCAGTGATCTCACGTGAACTGAACTTCGACGCGGATGAAACGAATTCCTCTTTTTCTCTCACACGTTAATCGAACCGCGGAAAAAAACATTCTGACGTTACCACGAACGACATTCTTATTCCTAAAAATTCGTCAACTTTCCTGGTAATTGTTATATGTGCAAGCTTATAGAAATTTAGGACACAGTTCTGTAGAACAAAACTTAAAAAGTTCTATAAAACACCATTGCAACATACTGCACCGGCGGCCGGCGACTGACTGACTAGCGGCACACGCCGACTTCCCATAATCGACAAACTAACCTAACACAGATGAATCAACTTGTACCCCACAAAACTCTACGCGAATCGTATGAATTATTTTAAATTTATCGATAATATAGTACACAATGAACTATGTCTTCTCAATTTATAAAAATTTTATGGAGTTCCATATATAATTCATTACGTAAATCATAATTACGTTAAATTTATTTTACAAATTTTGATAATATTTTGTAATTATAATAAGTATTTTATTATTATAGAGTAAATTAAAATATTTGACAGAATTGTGTTTAATAATATTTATATGTGAAAGTATATTTTTCCATTTCGCATATTACTAGAATGAAGTAAATTTTAAAATGTCGAAATTTGTTTATAACGTTATCTTATGTATAAATTATATATCTATAACATAGTATAATATACTTTTTTATAATAATCAATAATAGATCGTGTGTGTGTGTGTGTGTGTGTGTGTTATGTAATCAACTGTTAATTTTGGTGCACAACAATTTATATTACTGAAATAAACTTTCATTTCGATTTGTATTAGAAAATAATAATAGAAATACGTAAAAGAATTAATAAAATGATGCTATATGACTAATTTATTTATCTATTTATATTTAAATAGACAATTAAACCGACATATAAATGTACATTAAATTTCCCGCTAAGCAATATTTTAGTAGATAAGTGCTTCCATCTTACTGTGGGAATTATAAGCAAAAGAGATTTTATAAGCTTAGAAAAGCAACATATCTGAGCGGACATAGTGGGCGCCATAGTCAGCGGAACTATCTGCAAAGATCACAGTGTGACGTAAACGACGATCTAAACAAGTATCAGCTGTGTAACAGTCATTGTTCGTATCCGTTTTGGCAGGCGTGCAAGAATTCTGTTTTTCTTCGTTTTCTGATCGTCGGTTAGCAGGTCCGACGGGATAAACGGCATACGCATTAATCAAGAAAAGAAGCAGAAAAAAGGGGGGAGGCTACGAGTTTTCCGTGCAACGCAACCGTGGCTGCGTGCGTGCTCCAGCCCCAGCCCCACCAACGATCTTAGGGACAATAATCGTGTGAAAAACGGGGCGGTACGCGCATAAGCCTGGCCTCGAGCAGCGAGTCAGACGACGGTGGACTCGCTCCGCCACCGTGCAAAAGGTCTCGTAGTTCTCTCCCGACTACTCTACGACCAGCGGACGAGCACCACACCGATCCTGAGATGGAAAACTATCGGTAACGCAAACAGGGCCCTAGATCATCGCGAGCGCGTAGTCAACACACGAAGGGGCTTACCCCCTTCGTTATGACGCTCTCACGTGTATCTTCTTCCTTGCAGAATCTCAAGACGTATCGACGTCGGATTCCTTTCATATGTGCTGTCTATCAAACGGTTTTCTTATTTATTGAAATCCTTTCATCGAATAGTCATAAAATTTTTGTACATAAACATGTACACTTTTGTACACATAGCATTTTAAAGTTCTTATGATAGAAAAAACATTTAAAAACAGTCAAAACAATAAAAGAAGAGACACTTAAGTCAAGATAGAACATTAGTACACATGCTTGTTAATATTGCGGACTACTATTGTCATCACGGGTAACATTTCCGTGTGCATGACAGCATAATGCAACAGCAGACTTCAAACGGTGGCATTTCCTCCGGGCTGCAGCAGAATGGTTCAACAGCTGACTCTGGTGGACCTCATGCAAATGGCAACATGATACCGGAATCGGATAATGACATCAATAGTGTTAATGGAGAAACAAATCAGAATTTGGGACCGCCGAAAATAATGGACAAAACCAATCAAGATATTGTCAGACTTATTGGACAACATTTGAAGACAGTCGGACTGAAGTATGTAACTTTCAATTTAGTTTCTGTATATTCCCAAATTATAGTGATAAAGAATGATTTTAAAAGGTCATTTTATATATGTTATGATTAAGATTCATAAAACTGTTTATGTAATTTATATGCTGTTAGTTAAATACGAAGTATCACAATTCAATCTTCATGAATTTGTTCCTTTATTGTAACTGTTCTTGAAAGTTTTCTTTGTTTCTTAAGTTTTCTTTGTATGCATTTATCAGAAGTATTGTATCACAACCTATCTGGACTACGTACTCTGTGGTGGGAGAAAGCTAATTATAGAACCTTGAAATATAGGCAGCAGTATCTGCAAGTTATATTTGCTTTATAATGTGGGCATTAAAACAGAGACATATACATTATGTATGCATAAGTTGTATTTGTCTATAATAGATTATTATTGCTATTGTTATTAGTAGCATCATTACCATTTTACCATGTTATTATGTTTTATTCAGATGGTAGCAATATACTTAAAAAATATAGATGTTTGTAACAAAGACTCGTTTGAAACTAAATAAAAGTAGACTTTTCATAAAATTAGATAATACTAGCCAATCTTTCACTATATTAAATTGACCATATGAAATATCTTTTTTTAGTCGCACAGCAGATCTTCTCATGCAAGAGTCCGGTTGTCGTCTAGATCATCCAGCTGCTGCAAAATTTAGACAACATGTTATGGATGGAGATTGGACAAAGGCAGAGCACGACCTTAGTGAACTTAAAATATTTTTAAATGGAGCAAATCAAAGTCTAGTAGTAAATATCTTCACATTTAGAATATTTTAAATATGATTAAACATATACACACATATTTCATTAATACTATCCATTCATAGGAGATGAAATTCTTGTTACTAGAACAAAAATACTTAGAATACTTAGAAGAAGGATTAGTACTGGAAGCATTGCATGTCTTACGCAATGAACTTACACCTTTAGGGCATAATACAGGTCGTGTACACCAGTTATCTGCATTTATGATGTGCAGTGGACGTGATGAATTACAGGTATTATACATTTTACTAGTAATATTCTATTCCAGAAATATATATAATAAAATGTGTGTTAAATATTTTATTGCTAATCAATTATGTACTAATAAACTTTCAAAGATTGAATTTTGTATGGATATAGAAATATTCTGAAACTAACCTGTTACTGAAAATTTGATCACTAGCAAATAGACACTTGTTAACAGACACGTGCAGGCTGGGATGGCAAAGGTGCAGTCTCGAGGGCTGCTTTAATGGATAGACTACAGAAATATCTGCCACCCTCCATTATGTTACCACCACGTCGCCTTCATTCTCTTTTGTGTCAAGCTGTGGAAATGCAAAATCAACAATGTACATACCACGTAACACATACTCAGGTAATATTTATTATCTTCTTTTAAGTATTTAAAATTTTTGAGATAAAAAGTAAATCTTCCTTTATAGTTTTATGAAGGATATCATTTTATTCATTTAGGATATATATTTAAATGACATATTGCTATTTTTGAAAATTAAAAAAGGAGCAAAATTTTTTTAAACGTTATACGTCTTTAAATTTATATATTCAACTTTTTTACTGTTAATACAATTATGATTTTATGTCCGTTATAAATTAGGCAAGTTTAGAAAATGTGTCACTGCTTGTGGACCACAGCTGTAGCAAAGAACAGTTCCCGTGCCATACTCTACAGGTGCTCAATAATCATTGTGATGAAGTGTGGTATTGTAAATTTTCTCCTGATGGTCGTAAACTAGCTACAGGTTCTAAAGATATGACTGTAATTATTTGGGATGTTGATCCAGTAAGTAAATTAGTAAATATAACAAAATAAATTTTGATTGAGCGAGTAACGATGTTATATTAAAAATAGGAAACATTGAGAGTAACTCATAGAAAAACATTAGAGGGTCATACTTATGGAGTAGCACTAATTGCTTGGAGTCCTGATAGCAGCCTTTTAATTGCGTGTGGACCTGAAGATTGTCCAGAGCTTTGGCTTTGGAGTATTGACCCACCTGATTATGAACTACGTGCAACAGTAACCCAAAGTACTGATGATTCACTTACAGCTTGTGCTTGGTATCCTGATTCACGTAAATTTGTAGCTGGAGGACTTCGTGGACAGTTCTATCAATTTGTAACATATCAATTAATTTCTAACATATTACATTTCATTAAGCTAGTGAAGTAATGCATTAAATATTTGAACACAAAATTTTAGGATATTGAAGGTAATGTCTCAGAATCATGGGAAGGAGTTAGAGTAAAATGTCTGTGGTGTAAAAATGATGGAAAAACGGTCCTCGCTGCTGATTCGCATCATAGGATTCGGGGATATAATTTTGACGAATTATGTGATTTCACAATGTAAAATCATAGTTGCTTTATTGTGGATAATGTAATGTAGAGAACAATAGAAGGGTATTATATTAACTAAAATATTTAATATTATAGATTACAAGAAGATCATCCTTTGATGTCCTTTAGTGTAGATAAAGCAGATCGACTTGCACTTCTTAATGTGGCCAATCAGGGTGTACATCTTTGGGATTTACAAGATAGATGTTTAGTAAGACGTTTTCAAGGTGTTACTCAAGGACATTTCACAATCCATAGTTGTTTTGGTGGTGTAAATCAAGATTTTGTTGCATCTGGTAGTGAAGGTAAATTATTTAACAAAAATATTTTATTTATATCATTTCCGAAGTAAAAATTATATAAACATTTCTATAATGATATTAATTTCTATTATTTGTCCTATTATTCTATAACTATTCCTATTATAGATACTAAAGTCTATGTGTGGCATATCAAAAGGGAATTACCTATAGCAATTCTAACAGGACATAGTAGAACAGTAAATTGTGTTTCATGGAATCCAGTATATCACCAAATGATGGCTTCTGTATCAGATGATTGCACAGTGAGAATATGGGGGCCGAGGTCATCTTCTCCAGAAAAAGTTGATAGTGACAAGACTGGTAAGTGTATTAAACTTTGTTTTATCAAAGCTATCTATAAAAATATTAATAATCTTTTTAAATGAAAATAATTGACTTTAATCTATGTACTTAAATTTTAGTTCCATTAGAAAGTAACTCCTCAAATGGTAGTGGATGGCATGAAATGGTATCGTAGCGTACTACAGTATATCAGTGTTCCCATGACCTCATGGTGTTCAAAAGACTGTCATATTGATTGTCATACTGACTCTTTCCTGCCCCAGCAGCTATCTCTTTATGCCTCATTACTGTAAGTCTGGGTAAATGACTACTATTGAGAGTAAAAGAGAGATGTGTTAGCATTATGCTAATTCATTAAACAACTAATAATCAGGAGTTATTTGAGAATCAATCTTTTCTTTATTACCAGATTTTATATACAATATTATGGTTTACCTGTTTGTCAAAATTAAATTTAAATGATTTATCAATATGAATTAATAATGTAAATTTTTGCAAACAAAAACAGCATAATATATGTTGGCTAATATAAGTTGTGACAAAATAGAATTTCAACAAATTCCGCCGTAGCATTGATGTAAAGAGAAAAATTAATGTGCATTAATAAGCATAAAGTAAAAAACATTGCAGCAAGATATAAAATTTATGATTTCGTGAGACTATTATCAAAAAAAGAAACCTTGTTTTGACAGAAACTGTGTCAGATTTAATCTTTCTAAAAATAAAAAGCTGTAAATAACAATTTCGTGCTTAATGAATTTCTAATTAATTTTGTTAATCATTGATGAGGGTGATATCATTCTCATTTTTCACTATATATGTAACTGCCATCTTACATTAATATTGTATGTTTCAAATTGTATACAGATGTCGTAAATCATCATTAAAAGTGTAGAAGTAATACGAATATTATATGGAGAGAAATTTAATTTCAGTAAATAATTTGATGACTAAGTGAGATAAATTATGAAGTTTATAAACAGTTTGAACTCTGTTATGAGACGTACAGATTGACGCAAAATGAGTCAGAAATTAAAAATTCAACGATTTTAGTATAAAAAGAAATAAACTCGATTTGTATGTGAAAGTTGAGCATGAATCCTGATATTAGTACCTTTATTCAGTACTGTGATTTTATATTATTAAAATGTACGCACTGAATGTCAAAAATTTATAAATATTATATTTGCCTTAATATTTTCACGCTCATAAAAATTTTAATATAACATTGGTAGAATAACATAGATTTTGAACATTTATTTTAAAACATTAGTTCCTTGATATAAATCAAATATCTGTATATGTCGCATTTCATTTATTACTAGTATTTTGATTTTTATTATTACAAAATAACAATAACTATCTTTTATAACTATAATAATATCTAGAAATTTTAAATCAAAACTAAAGACATATGCTATGAATAATTGTTATTTTGAATATATGTAACATTACAGCATCTTTTAACACTATACTTATTACATTTTTACTTCATACATCAATTTTTGTTTTATTCATAGCAAACTATATGATTTGTCATTCTCTGCCTTTTTAAAATGATTTCTTTACTAATAAACAAAAAAAACATACATAATGTAAATTAAATTCTTTCTTTTTTTATAATATGGTAACATTAAATAATATACTATAAAATATAATCACAAATAAAAATATAAGAATATTTAAACACTTACTTTTCCTCTGTTGGATTTGTTATCAAACAATGAAAACCAAACTGGAGGTCTCACAGTATCAGAAGTTGTAGAGTATGTGTGTACAAATACATTCAGAACAAATAATGTTACAAACATGTTTACATAACAAGAGAAGTTTACATGCAAAGGAAATGTCTGTAGTTTATGCCCCTGAAATTGTAGTGAGATAATATAATACCAATCACTATTATCATTTGCATTTACCTGTGGTGCCTTAGCACTTTATAATCTAATTAAAAGTTTCCAGGACTTTTTCATAATTTGGTATAGTTTGCAATATAACAAACAATAAGCGATTAATTTTGCTTAAAAATAAGTTATGAATTCAAATCTAACATACGTCTTCATCATAATTCTACCAAAAATATCTTTGTCTTTAATCTTTTCGGTTATTTGGAATACTAATAAAGTGTTAATAATTGTCTCATATAATTAAGTATTTTTATATTTATTGACAAATATTTCAATATTACTATTCTAAACAATAAGGAAAGTTATTAGAATTCTTATTTTCTATAAAATTAGTGTACAACAACTTGATATATAAAATATGTCATGTTTGACAAATTAAATATAGAAATATTTGCATAAAAACTAAATTATTTAAATTATTTGACGTAAATAAGGGGCAAAAAATTTTCATAGAATCTTGAAAGTTGAAAAAAATAACCTTCTTAGAAGTTTGATTTATGATAGACAGAATAAAATGAATAATTCAAGTAAATAGCTACTTTTTGAGCAGTATTATTTTATGTTGGATCATAATATATAATTTTTAAATAGTTTTGGACCAGATATGTACTGAAATTTTGACAAAATTAAAAAGAACTACAAAAAGATAATACATATTTAAGCATAAACTATATCTTACATAACGATTTGCGTTTTTACAGTGCAATTGGAGTTGTTTATTAGGAAAGCTAATATAATTAAATTATAATATGATTCATCTTATCAAGGAAGTAAAACTTGTTAAAGAATCTTGTTTATGTACATTATTATTATTATTATTATTATTATTATTATTATTATTATTATTATTATTATTATTATTATTATTATTATTATTATTATTATTATTATTATTATTATTATTATTATTATTATTATTATTATTATTATTATTATTATTATTATTATTATTATTATTATTATTATTATTATTATTATTATTATTATTATTATTATTATTATTATTATTATTATTATTATTATTATTATTATTATTATTATTATTATTATTATTATTATTATTATTATTATTATTATTATTATTATTATTATTATTATTATTATTATTATTATTATTATTATTATTATTATTATTATTATTATTATTATTATTATTATTATTATTATTATTATTATTATTATTATTATTATTATTATTATTATTATTATTATTATTATTATTATTATTATTATTATTATTATTATTATTATTATTATTATTATTATTATTATTATTATTATTATTATTATTATTAATTATATTATTATTATTATTATTATTATTATTATTATTATTATTATTGACTATATTTCTTAAACATTTAGATTTTAATTTCTTATCTCATATGTACATAAAATGATAAATATATGGTTTTATGGGAAAAAACTGCCGTTTGTTATCGTAGCAGTGTGTGTTTGTTCTTAAAATGTCTAGTATAGATATGTTATATTAAAAGTGCGTAATATTAGGTACTAATTGTATGATTTGAGGCCAATAATGCGTGAGTTAACTGCTTGTTTTACTTATAATTTATCCGATAATATTTTAAATAAACTATGAAGAGTCAAATAGATGTGTGAATAAGAATTTGTTTATGCATAGTATGTATAATAATGAATATTTCCTATTTTTCGAATAATGGACATTTCTAATTTTTAAAAACGAATATGTACTTCTTAATCTTTTAAAATATAATCTACATTGTGTAACAAATTGTTTTAGTGAGATATTACTCTATTATTACAGGTTAAAACGAATCGTAATAAATTTAATAATAGGTTAATATCATAATTTTGCATTAATAATACTAAAATTAAACAAAATTTTGATACAGAATTTGTGCTTAACTTTAAATACTTGATATATAGAAAGAATTAAATAAAAAGAAATTACATCATTTCCTGTACAAATTATGAGAAAAGTTATCTTAATAATTATTTTTTTATTGCTATATATATGACAAACACTACTTGCAGATGCACTCTTAAATGATTTTTTAAAATACACATTTCCCATTTACATATATATTTTATCTATGCTTATGTATGAAAAGCTGTATAATAAATATTCTTCTACAATCTTTATATTAGGCTGTTTCCATAGGTACAATGTTCTGCACTTTCTAACTTAACGTGTATACTATTAAATTATATCGCTATTTTATACATGAAATGTTATGTTATGGAAAAAGTTTATTATAATATATTATTCTGCATTAATATTTTCAAATTTATTTGTATATTCATAGCGAAATGTGAAAAAACATATTACTATATATATATATATATATATATATATATATATATAGTAGTATGTTTTTTATGCAATATTTAATTTTTAAATACCATATATAGGATGCGACCGAATAACATATATAAGCGAGCATGAGGTGATGCCTGATGGAAAAATAAGGAGAAAATATAGAATAAAAATTTTTCATACAGTGCTTCATTTTCAAGAACATCAAATTTGAAAATTTACCAAGTATACTTGAGCATGGCTAGTTTTGAATTCGACAGGAGAATAGTATACGTGAAAAAAATTTGAAAATGTAGAATGAAACTTTTTCACAAGACTTTGTTTCTGAGAAAAATAAATTTGAAAATATATGATATTAGATCGATCCTTTTCTCAACATGTTCAGTCTCTACCTTCTTGAAAATAAAGTCTTACACAGAAATATTTTATTGCACTTTTTTACTTACTTTGACATATAAATTTACCTCCAGCTGATTATTTTAAGTATATTTCAAATATACATATTTGGCATATTTTCATACTAAGTTTTTGCGAAAACTAAGAGTCGGACGAAAAAATTGTATTCTATATTTTCAACTTATTTTTCACAAGAAATTACCTCATGCCCACTTGTACGTGTTATTTGGCTGCATCCTATATAGTAACAATCTATCAAAACAAAACATTTTTTAAAGAAGGCCTAAATAAGGCAGAACAAAATTTTACATACTACCACAACTTCCCTATTACAATTATTTAATTCAAAATATAAGAATTGACAAAATGCTTTTATATTGTACATCATCTTCTGTTAATAGATTTATAATCGATTTTATATCATAACCGATAGATGAACAGATACAAAAAAATAAGTAGAATGTTATAATATTATTATTAGTTATGCAATAAATAAGATGGGTCACTTAAAATAGGAACACTATTTTTGGTAATGCACAAAAATTTTTAAGGGAGGACTTAAAGATATTTTATTTAATATTCGATCTGAAGGGGCAAGTAAATATAAAAATTGTATCTTCGAAGATATTTGTATATTTTAAAACAAATTCAACTATTCTATAAAAATTACATAACTGCTTAAAATTGTATCTATAAGATAAAAATTTCAATTGTATAGTTTAAAATCGCTGTCCTAAATTTTATTAGAAATTTTTCGTTTAAGGGTAGTATAATTGAATTTATATATCATATAATTCCGGAAAGTGATTATTGTATTATTTGTCCCTTCAAATTAAACACTTCCTCCTTTAAATATTTTTCATACCACTAAAAACAATGGAGATATTTTAGATTGCAATCTTACATGTCTCTTGCTGTATATTTGATTATAATAAAATTCTTTAATATGTTAGATAAAATTTATATATAGTTTTACACCTATCACATTATATAGAACGTAATTTTTATCGTAGATAATATTACTAATATGTTTTTTATTTCGTCATTATTAATAATTTAGTATATTATTAAAATAACAAATGTTTCGTGTAACTTTAAATTTTCCGCTCTTTATATCGAAAGAATATATCGAACAGTATAACTTCTTTCGAGAGTTACATAACGAGAGTAAAAATAAGATTGCTTTACTTACTATCCCTATCGAAATCCTTCGATATCTCGAAAAATATATCTATCGTCCTTTGCCGTATTGATAATTTCCATTTTAGGAAATCGTATTGTTAGCTAGTATGCTTTACAAGCCGCCACGAAGGACTTTTTCTCCATTAAAAATATTTATTGTGTCTGAAAGTCTATGTTTCTTTGGAGCGGTAATATTGTGGCAATCTTTAAGTACATTCCAAGGTATATATGAACTATACGTTACTCTGTATGATTCTTTTATATTTTAGGTTATTTTCATTCAGTTATAGTTTAACATAATTACGTGTAACAATCAAAATGTTAAGAAACATAAGAAAATCATATAAGAAAAACATAAGAAAAACATTACAATCATAATTTAGATTTAATACATTTTATCGAAGTTCCGTTCGTGCTATTGAAAAAAGACAATGTATTATATTAGACAGTTGATCAAATTTTTGTAAGTGCATCTAAACAATTATTGAAATGAATGTTATAAATATTAGGTTGCAGACATTTTGCATTTAAGCATTGTCCAGTGCTGCTAGACGGCTATTACTCGCTTGAAAGCAAAGTACGTAACACAAGTACCAAATTGTCGGATCTTGCATTGTGGCAACAGCAACAAAATGAAAGTTAAATTTTACGGAGTTTGTAAAACTTCCACCATTCTTAATAGGTAGTGATGTTTTAAGATATTCTTCACAAATTGATACTCCTAAAAACAAGGTATTTGTATGCTCTGATATAAGCATCATACGTAGAGTATATTTGACAGGTTTGTTTATGATTGGTTATTATTTTATCAACTCTTAAAAAGATATAATTTATGTTATTTTAAAAAAGAAAATATATTGAGAGGAATTATATAGATAAATTCTATCATTTAATCTAATATATATTCTTTCAAGATTTGGTAAATAATTTTTATATATTTGTATTTATATTTATTTTATTAACTTAATATTTAATAAATGTCTTCGTATGATAATTGCTCCTTTATTAATGTAAGTTAATTACTTATATTTTTTTTGTAATTTTCAGTTTTTATCTACAAGCCTCTAAATATAAAATTCATAGCCCTACTAAAATATACTATTGGTAAAGACAAATTTATTATTGAAAACAGCAAGGATATAATATACAAAGTTGATATAATCTACAAATAAAGACATAATTTAAAAAGGAATAACGTTAAAAGTGCAATATGGATTCTCCTACGCTAATAGAAGGTAGTTTACCAGATCGTATTAGTAAAAGAGATCGTGAAAGGAAAAACATTATTGAAAGACGGAGAGAAGAAAGGCAATCATTGGCTGTTGAATCTGAACAAAGTAGCTATTTTAAGGACACATTTTATTCATCATGTAAGAAAATTAAAGAAATGTTAGATGATGCACCCAGTGCTCCCACACCAGCTCTTCCTGGGATATTTGATAAAATAAATAAAGAAATTCAGACACTTAAGAATTACTTATCGCAATCAAAGATGTTTTTAAAAGTTTATGATATTAGAAGAGCACAAGAAAATTTACAATTACTAGAAAATGAAGCTTCTGAATTAGAAATGACATTATTACCTAAAAAGAAATTTGGTTTTAAGAACCGAAGAGTTGTAAAGAAAACATCTGACAAGACACACGATATGACAGATGGTTTAAAGGATTTGAAGATATCAGAAGGAATTGTAAATGGTTCTGCAAAACAGAATCATAAATTATCAAGTAAATATGGAGACAGTGCAGTAATGTTGTTAGGAAAAGTTAATGAACAATTAATTTTGGATGCTGAAAATGTGAATAAAAATGATATTCTACTCTCCGATTTAATTCACTGTACAGTACGAATTTATGGCACACCTAGTACCTTACACATGGTAAATTTAAAAGAGTGTACTGTATTAGTTGGACCAGTAACATCATCTGTATTTGCACACGACTGTAGTGAATGCGTATTTGCTTTTGCGTGTCAGCAACTTCGACTACATTCTTCAACAGATTGTACTATTTATTTACATGTTACGAGTAGATCAATTATAGAGGATTGTACAAAAATACGTGTAGCACCTTATAATTGGTCTTACGAAGATCAAGCAAATCACTTTAATCTAGCTGGACTTGATCCAAAAATAAATAACTGGAATTGCGTTGATGACTTTAATTGGTTATCAAACGAAAAACATTCACCAAATTGGAGCATTCTAGAGCCTGAATTGCGTGTAAAATGTTGGGATTAATAAATATAAATAAAATAAGTCATAATGTCTAAAACTCAGTTCTCAAAATACCATTTTTTTAATATTATATATAGATACTTATTTTGTTATATAAATTCTTTATGTGCATACTCCGCTTTTTCACAGAAATTATACTGTATGTAAGTGTTTTGTATACTTACAAAATGTTTAATAAACTTGCTGTTTGTGAATTACATATCATACAACTAATTTTAGTATATCCTAAATTAAAGATGAACTAATGATCTATAAGTCATATATGATTCCTAACATTCCTATGTAATGTACTTTTAAATGTAAGCGTTTAATATTTTGAACATGAAAATATTAATAAAAATTTTATGTCAATAATAAAAATATTTTAATAAAAGTAGAAAAAATTAGCATAGTAGTTTTTGCTCAATATCATTGTTCTAATCATTTTTTCACCTGCATAACGATAAAGGATACATAAAGATAAAATTCTACGTTTCGTTTGTAATTTTATAATTGTATTCGGCTGCAATCCATGGTATAGTATTTAGTATGTGTATGTATCTATTATCTTCTATTATATATGTACATAATTTTAAGTTATAATTCCAAAAATTACCGCTAGATGACAGAATTATCAATTGCAAAGGGGGTTGTACAGAATTATAGGGTGTGAGACGGTTGTGGTCTTGTGGTTCCTCTCGAAAGAAAGTTGCTTAAAGAAAGGTGATTAAAAATGTCGAAACTTATTGGAGAGGCTGTAACAATAACTAAAGGTACGTATTTAATGCTTAATTATTATAATTATTTTATTTCGTAAAGTTAATTATAACTTGCTGATAAAAATTGATTGTTATATAACTCAAATATTCTCGTTGTAAAATAAAAGAGAATTAATTGTTTTATTATCTTAAATTACGATCATACTTCAGTCATTGAAATCCCAGAATAATTTTAAATAAATCATTAATGGGCACATAATTTGTCAGAAATATTTTTCTTAATGTTTTCAAGGTTATGTAAGATATATATATTTCCAGTTGATTTTACTGTCAATCGTTAATAATCTTTTATTAATATAAATAAAATGTATTATAATTATTACTTATAATCATGTATTCATTGCAGTGTTATCAACAAAAACCAAGCCTGTTATTAGGAATCTTGTATATTATGGAAAAGTAGAATTAGTTCCGCCAAAGATATCTGACATTCCTGCCATAAGGAATGGTATCTCCAACATAATCGGTGCTGCTAAAAATAAACGATTTCTTGATCTCACAGTACGTGAAGCTTGGCTAAATACATTAGTTGGAATTGAAATTTTATGTTGGTTCTTCGTAGGAGAATGTATTGGAAAACGACATCTTATAGGATATAAAGTATAAAAATGTATTAACATTCATATGGGGATATAATCTCTGTATAATAATAGTTATTCAAATAAATATATATATATATACATACATATAAATTCAATTTTAATTTTATAAATAAACATTAATATTATTTAATTAAAATATTTTCTTATTTCATTGCTAAGTTTCATAAAAGATGTGTTATTTAAAAAAAAAGCAATATTAAACATTATGCTATATAATTATTTATTATACTCAAAAATAGGATCATGTTAATATATGTTGTTTTGCATACTGCCATATACATATTGCTCCACTAACATGAACATTTAATGATCGTATTACACCAACTTGTGGTATTTCTATGCAGGTATCAAACAAAGGTATCAAATTGGCAGGAATCCCATCTTTTTCATTTCTATAAATGACATTTATTATTATTCATATGAATTTATTTACTTTATAATTACTTACCCTAAAACAAGAATTGTCTTTTTCTCAAATTTCATACTTAACAAATTTGTACTATTAGCTGTTTGTTCTACTCCTACCAAAGACCATCCCATATCTTTTTTATTCAGTAAGTATTTGCATAGTTCATATGGTTTTGCCTACAATGGTCATGATTTGGTTACAATAAACCTTTTTTGTATGTATTAAAATGTTGTACATATAAAATATACCTCTGTAATAGTTATCCAATATTCAGCTGATACACTAAGATTCTGAAATTCCTTATCTTTAATTTGATTCATATTAGCAATAACCAATTCTTTTACATTAAAAATTTCACAAGTACGAGCAAGTCCCCCTAAGTTTGGAGTACGACTAACAAGACATGCTACAACTATAAGACCATCTTCATCTGATATTCTCTTATGAGAAATGGATTCTCTGATTGTTGGAAAAATATCACTATGTGACAAATTGGTAGACATTAGAGGATTAATTTTTTTTTGAATATCATTCAATTCTTCAAATTCCACATTACCGTTTTTTCCAAATGATTCTATACCGCCTGTTTTTTCTTTAAATTTTAGGAATTTAGTATTCTTTACATGTATGAGGCATATTATTAGAAATTAGTATAATCATAATAGTTTATAAAATACCTGAGGATTTGATTAAAAATGATGATGTTTTAGTATCTGATAATGATGTATTTCTGTTATATAGCTGAAGAGAATGACCATTAAATTCTTCAAAATTCAAATTTTTGAACAAATGTGGATTTATCCATTCACTTGCATCCATATCAGTCAATCGAGGTAATTCATAATAAATTGTCTATAAATAGAAAGAAAACATTATTTAAATATATTTTTATTTATTTATTTAATAATTTTAAATAGTAATTTTAATATTACTTGTAAGGTGTAGTTCAGTATAGGATGAAAAATAGAAAGATAAAAATCATCCTGAATTTTGTTTGAATTTCTTGCTAATCCATCTTTCAAAGTTGCAATTGCGGCATTGTATAATCCTCTATATTGTAATGTTGCATGATCAAAATTCATTTCTTCCAATATTTTGTATAATTTTACAAAGATAATCTATTGTGAACAAAATATTAATATGATTATAATTTTTTATTAGTTTATAACTTAACATAATACAATTTACCTGAGCGTAAAGACGCATACTATATTGTTGTCCTAAACAGCAACGGGTAATATAATTGAGTGCCGTTAAAATAAAATTGCTTTGGGAATCTTTGGGTAGAAGTTTGGAAACATGATAAATGATACACATTATGGAACTAACACATCCTGGACGTGTTTTAATACCCTACACATATTATATTAGTTAGGGACTTCTTATATTAATAAAAGACAATTTCACAAGAGAAACACAAAACTTATTTAAATACCTTCTCAAAAAATTCCCAGATTTTATCATGAAATTCTATATTTTCCACAAAAATTTTTATTAATATCCATTCTTGCATTATTCGAACACTATGTTGATTACTTTCCAGAAGTATTAAATTACAAAGAAATTCTTGCAGTATTACAGTATTATCCTGTAGATGAATTACATGTTTTTCCTACTATATTACTACAATTTAAAATAAAATGATACGTAATTTACATACAATATTTTGTTACCTTAGTTAAAATTGGCTGTATTATTAATAAAGTTTGCATAATTCGATGCTTTATTTTATGTATGTAAGAATGATTGAAATATCGTTTATTTTTGTATTTTTCCAATCTCTGTAAAATACTTGGGAGAAATGTTGATCCAAATTCTCTATCTTCATTAATTATCTGATGTAGCAGAATGACAGAAGCTGCTCTAACATTAGCATCATTATTATGATCTCTATTAATGAAGTTAAAATATTAATAAAAAATGAATATATAATATAATATTAAAGAGTATAAAAGTACCTACATTATTTGTATATGTTGTGGGTAATAGCTATGATAATTTTTTGTAATATATAAATAGACTTGATTTTCTATTTGTTTATCTTTTCGAAGTACATGTCCATGAAGGAGACATGCTAATAGTGCATCTTGTAGATTTTTTAAACAGCACGTGTTTAAAAATTTCATTTCATCTAATAAAAATTTTTTCAGTTTTGGCACATTATTACTTTCTTCCAGTAGTTGATTAAGAAACTAAAAATTAAAAATAATTTTAATATACAAGAAGAGATTCATTTCTTGAAAAATATATTACTATCTTACATTTTCTACAAAATCATTAATATTGGGTAATACCAAAAAATTATTGTTTATAACAACTCCTATAAGATTTTTTATTGCTAGAAAATAAATCTTGTTCTTTGTACTCAACAAAGTGGTTTTCCAACATGTAGTGAAAATAGATATCAAGTTTAATTTATTTTCTAGATCCCCTATTGCTCCCTTATTAACCATTGTTTTTAATATCAGTGCTACTTCTGGAATAATTTCATTTCCTCCCATTTCATATAAATAGGAAATACTTTTAATCCAGTCAATGTTTTGAGGCCATAATTTTATTTCTACTTTCGTTAAAAATTGATTTACAAGTCTAGCAAGTAATACATAACAATCTGATGCTATCTTCCCTTTCAGTTCTATTTCAGATTCATCATTACTAGGTATGTGAATATCATGGATATTTAATAATGGTTGTAAATAAAATGAAGTGTGGTTTGTACATAA
Organism: Bombus impatiens; assembly: GCF_000188095.3. Lineage (NCBI taxonomy): Eukaryota > Metazoa > Arthropoda > Insecta > Hymenoptera > Apidae > Bombus > Bombus impatiens. The sequence goes on along the minus strand of NT_176861.1, from coordinate 1,427,954 downwards.
GACATTTTGAGTATAATGTAAGATATATAAAGCATATATGTAATGCATGTTTGTATATTGTTTTATATTTTGAATAATAGTTATACTATCATTTTTGAACTTCTCAACATAATGTAAAATTTCCTGTTTTGTTAAAAGCAAGTTTCCATTGTTAAGAGTTGAAGTAATTGCAGTGAGATATCTGTTTAATTCTTCATAATTAAACTTGTATGGTATGCTTTTGCTGCTTTTAAGTAAAAATTTTAATGCATCATTAATATATAAAGTGAACAGTTGTATAATGCTCTCCTGTGTATCTACGTTACTTAAATTAAGTAAATATGACATAAATTCTATCATATAAAAAATATGTGCAGTATCTGCATAAGGTCTTGTAGCTATCCCTTTCAGTGATGATAGCCAATTATTGAGTACTCCTTCTACAGGACATGATTTCTGTTGTAATATTAGACCTGCATCATGAAACATTATAACAATAAGAGCAAATTTTGCAGGATTGAATTTTACATGCAAATTTTGACATGGATGTTCCTTACAAATAAATTTAATAAAATTTATTGCATCTACTTTTACTAATACTTCTCTCAACCATGCTATTATAATATTCCATAAAAATGAATTTCTTATGAAAATTTCTTCTAAAGGAAATTCTAACAACATATCCATTACAATTTTCAAATCATTAATTTTTTTTATAGAGAGAGGAATTGTTTTTAGAAGTTCAATCTGAAATGCAATTCTTAATATATGAGAATGCATTTGGTTTTTCTGAATTAAAGATTTAATTATATTTAATTGATCATCTTCCCAATAATTTAATACTTGACTTGAAACTGTCCTTAAAACTTTCATCATATAAAATATTGGTATAGGAGCCCATGTTTCTTCATTCATTATTTGAAGAACTTTATTTAAAAATTCAACTTGTTCCTTTTTTACATGTATAAATAATGTTACAATATTGTTTAATATTTCTGGTTCTTGTTGATAAGTTTGACATTCATATAAAAATGTATTATTTAAAACATGTATAAATAATTTTACAAACTGATCATCGTGTAAAAGAGCAGGTAATTTACAAACATACAGTATTCCCTGTTTTACTATAGTATTATTTTCGTGCAATAATATTCTTTCAAAACTTAGTTGTAACCAAATGTTGCTAAAGCAGTTGTTACATGCAGCATGCTCCTGACTTCCTTTTACCAAAATTGGTAAATGAGTTAATGCAGGTAATATTAGATGATGTTGTTTTTCTTCCAATGCTTCTAATATCAAGAAATAATTTTGTCTAATGTCATTTATTGATATTTCTGTTTTAATAGATTGATTGCATAGGAAAGGAGTAATTGTGTACTCTATCGATTTTAAATTACTTTCAGCTATAGTACTCATAAAACAAGTTATTCGTTTCATTATAAATAACGCTTGTTTACGATACTGCTGTATAGGAGACTTTAAGCTCTTCATTATTAATAACCATAGTTGTTTTGTACAATATAGATCATGATGTATAAGACTCTTATCTTTTAAATTTAATGAGAAATATATATCTACTAAAATGCTGAGTGCACTTAATAAATCTTTCAAATCATCTAATTCATTTAAGATACAATTCCATACAGCTGGGAAAATACTTTCAGAATCAAAGGTATTTATTAATTTTGGGAAAATTGAAGCAAATAATTGCCATTCCTTATTTTCTTTCATTTGTAACCATAATATTATATCTTTTAGGTACAAAGAATTAAAACGTTTCAGTAGATTTGATTCCAAGTCATTATATAGAAATTTCTTTAATTGTAACGATTCTAAAAAGCATTCTAGTATTTTCATATACAAAATTTTACTTTCATTACTATTCAAGGTATCAGCATTCGATTTCTGAAAATTTATCAAGTGTTGTTCAATACACTGTACATCACAGTGAAGCGTTAATCGTAAAATTATAATATCGTATAAAATTGGATATTCGATAAAATTTTGTAATTTTTTTTTCTCCAATAAAGTATTTTCTATAATTTTAAAACATAAATCATTTGACACTGCTTTAGAATGTTTCTTTTTTGTATCAAATATAAGTTGATATTCATAACATAATATCATTCGAAATGTATGTAATTGCTTTGCATATAAATTGTCTTTTAGTATTTCGGCATTGTAATATTTGTTTAAACGATGTAGCAATAAAAATGGGTCATCTTTGAATGCAATGTCTAATAATTCCAAGATTGAAAAATCTATTGTTGAAGTATGCATATAGCGTTCATGCAGATCCATTTTGTTGTAATTTTTTATTTTTATATATTTAGACTTATTTACATATTACGTAAATATATATATCTCCATAAAAATTTTAATGTATTTTATTTAAATATCTTCAATTCACAAGAATTTGTTACAATACAGTATTTTATTTAACTTGTGCATATCTTTACCCACATTTATACCCACTATACAGCTGCTAGCCTACCAGTTAACCAATTATACCTAACCAATAAACGCGCACGTGGTTATTTAGAAATATACATATGTATCAAACGGTAATTTATTTCGTCATAAAAAGTCAATAACAGATTTTTAATAAGTTCTTTATGAATTTGTGAGACAAATTGTGTACATCTCAAACTGAAGCAAACACGACAGTGGAGACTTCAACACTTAGCAGTTTCAGGAAATGTTGTATTTTCTGACAACAGGAAGCAACTTCCTGAAAATCATTAGCTTGGTCAAACAAGTGGTCAATAGCCGGCACATAAGTTTGACGAGAATGGCTAAAAGTAAATTTGAATATGTGAAAGAATTTGAACGTGATGACAGTTGTTTGCCAAATTGTTGGATTGTGGTTAGAATTGATGGAAGGAATTTTTCAAAATTCTGTGAAGCGCATCAATTTACTAAACCGAATGATGTAGCTGCTTTGCAATTAATGAATCGCGCGGCTATTACGGTTATGGAAGATTTTAAAGAAATCATTCTAGGTTTTGGTCAAAGTGATGAATATTCTTTTGTCTTTCGAAAAGACACTGAACTTTACAAACGAAGAGGTACGTACGTTTTAAAAAGTAATTTATAACATGATAAATTTAAGATGATAAATAATTAATATGGAAACACAAAAAATGTATATGTGCATGTATATGTATTGATTTCTATACAATTATTATTGTTTACATGTTACATAATATTTGTATTCCATAATGTTTAATAACACAAATATATTGTTTAAGACATTTTTATAATATTTTAGCTTCAAAATTGATGACAAATGTGAATTCTCTTTTTGCATCATCGTATGTTTATCATTGGCCACGTTTCTTCCAAGGCAAGGAATTATATTATCCACCATCTTTCGATGCCCGTGTTGTATTATATCCTACAGATAAAAACTTAAGGGATTATTTAGCATGGCGACAGGCTGATGCTCATGTAAACAATTTATATAACACCTGCTTTTGGAATCTTGTATTAAAAGGAAAGCTAACTCCAACTCAGGTAAACTCTCCTATAATACATATATATAAAAAAATGATAATTATGTACATGTATATGTGTAAATAATTATATATACCTTAGTAATTTTGAATCATATTTCTAAAAATTATTATTTTTATTTATTTATTTTAATTTTTAGGCAGAAGGAAAACTTAGAGGTACATTGGCATCACATAAGAACGAATTACTTTTTCAAGAATTTGGTATAAATTATAATAATGAGCCACCACTTTTTCGAAAGGGTACTACACTTATAAGGAAATTAATACCTGATGGGACAGGTAGATTAAAACCTGCAGTGGTTCCATTGGTAGATGATATTATTGGAGACCGTTTCTGGAAAGAAAACCCGGAAGTACTCGGGTTAAAAAGTTTAGCAACTTATCAACCTCCAAATTTAGTAAATAATGTTAATTCAAATCCAATTAGAACAACAAAACCACCATCTCCAACCACGAACATGAAACATATTAATAACACTCCACCACCTCCAGTTGCTAATGTGAATTCTATGAAAGAAGAAGTGCATCCAGCAAGAAGCCGAGAATCAGATGGAGAAAGAATGCAGTGTGAAAGTGAACGAATTTGTAGAAGATAAGAAGTGTTTTATATTTTTTTTATAATAAATTTGAAAAACATCCTAACGGAAAATAATGGAAGTTTATTTCCAGTAATATTAAGAATATTTTAATCGCGTTTTATCTGAAGTGGTAGTATTATAAAATGTTAATTATTAGTGAAAGAATTACAAAGTACAGAATTGATAATTCTGACTACATTTATGATTCCTTTGTAAATTCTTCACTTAAAAATTAATTTTTATCTTACTACTTTTTTAGAGAAATTATATTTTTATATGATAAATTGCATATTTATGTATATACGTGTACTTTCACATACATATATACACATGTACATATATATGTATATGTTATAAAAGTGTTTTAGAGAAATGGATACGTATACATATATATTTGAAAAAATATTTTTCGTTAGGATTTCATATTTTAAAACTTATTCACTTTCAGTATCGCATTTTCTAATAGCAAAATATTGTATCAATTAATCTTAAATTATTTATGAAATGAAAGGCTGCTCTAGAGTAAATGTACTAAGATTTTTATAAAAAAATCTTGTTCATAAACACAGAAGTAGTTTACTAAACCATTTTGAATTAATTTCAGGTATAAAATTTTATAATTCTGCATGTGTATGTTTGTAAGTTCTATAATAATCAGTTTGAATATTATCGTATGATGGATTAATTTGAATATTATTACACGATCTATTACATTAAATATTGCTTCGTTATTAGAAGAACATGCAAAATATAAGTATTCTAGAAATAAAGGTATTGTAAGTATGTCGTTAGATATTTATGTTGTTTATCTTTTTCATTGTATGGATATACTGACTTACTTACCTGAATAATTAAATTTTCGACATATAATTGATCATATATATGACATGTATATGTATATTGCAAAATTTCTAACTTTTTTGGGTAAAAATGAAGAAAAATGAAAAGCTTCAGTTTATAAGATCTTATTATTTGAATTGAATGTTTTAAACTTATGTGGAATGCATTATATATTATTTTATATTACAATAGAATCAATAATTACAACATCAGAAAATATCAAACATAATATATACTGCTACAATAAAATACACTATGTACACCTATATAATACGAACTCTTACTAAATAATAATTTTATGTATAATAATTTTCAATATCATCTGTTCAATTTGGCTAGAGACATAGTTATATTTGTTTATCTCAGTTGTTAATGAAATAATTATATTTTTTTTCAATTTACATTTGCTTTTTCTCCATAATATGAAATACTGCAGAATTATTAGTTATTCGTGGTTAAGAAATAAAAATAAGAAGGAAAATTTACTTTTGCCGTATGATATTGTTGTATAGTTAAATATAAATGATCAACAAAACATCAAGAAATTTATTAAAAAATTGGAATGTAATTATCTATTTTAGCACGATGCTTTTGTGCAACACATTCCGCTATCCATACAATATTACGGCATTCTTGTTCCTTTAATTTAAGATAACTGTAGAATACTCCAAAGTGAAATTGTTGAAGGAAAGCATGAACATTTAAGCGAACCTGTGGTAATAATATTAAAGTTAGAAAAATTTAAAGATATTTTGCTACATTAACTTTTGTGACAATATTAAATTTACCTCATGCTCAAAGAATTTATCTTCTAAAGTTTTATCACCAGGATTGTTACCTGCACCTTCAAATAAAGCACTGTATTCCTGAAAAAAGAATTCAAATGTAAAATTAATACATTTATATAAATGTATATTGTATATGAATTCAGAGATATAAATTTCTTAAAAAGTATAAGATCTTATTTTTAAAACATATACATACAACAAAGTATTCTGCTACAGCTTTGACCTGTTCATAATCATCAGCCCTTGCTAGTGCGGCTAATCCATCTGGATTTAATTTTCCACAACGTGGATACAATTTTGCTCTATCATCTTTACCCAATTCAGTTCCAAATGAATTTATGGTTATAATAATTGCTCGCCTATCAGCTTCAAACTGTACAAATAATTCGTATTTAATAAATTATGTCATTGGATTACGTTAATTTACATTCATTATACTGGTTGTAATTTTAAATTTGTAAGTTAGAAATAAGATTTATATCCACAAACACATACAGTGTATGGATTGAAGAAAATAAAAAAGAAAAAAATAGATAAGTTGTCATTGATTATATAAAATATTAATTTGAGAAAATTTAATACCGCAAGTATTTCACACATAGTATCTGCAGTTGTCCCACCAATTTCTTTACAAAATTTATAAAATGCTTCCAAATAAGCTTTGTATAATGTATTTCTGATTATTTCTATGTTCATTTCATCCAAATCTTGTTCAGAAATGCAATCCACAAAAAAGGGTGCTAGAATTTCATTGAATATTTAATATAGTAAAAAATAATAAATCAAGGTATGATTAAGGAATACAAACTATTTTATGCTTTCAATATATTATATAAAAATTGTAAGACATATATATTTCATACCTAAATATATATTTCATACCTAAAGGGGTGTCTACCAAAACTGCGTTATAAAGTTCAGCAGGTGTAGCTGCTACATGAATAGCTTCCATTTGTTCGAAACTGCCTAGAGGGTGACATTTAGGGATCAACTCTGAAATTGGTCTTTGATGCAATGTTCCAGTAATTAGTAAAATAATATTATCGATCATATAACTATAAGTAATGAAATCTAAAAATTGCGACAAAGGTTCTACAGAATGGTTGCGCATATGTTGAAATTCCACAACAAGCTTTTCTCTTAATTTATCATCGATCACACTAACAGAAAGTGGTGATGGCTCATTAGCTAAAAAACTGCCATAATCTGTACCAGCCAAATGCAGTTTTAAATCTGTGGAAATAAAAATTAATTAATATCGATAGGTATTAATAATAAATTGAATATCATGTACTTTTTAAGTTTCAGATAATTTTTATTGTTTCTGGAACTGAAATTTAAGTGTTGGGTAAAACTTACCTTCAAGAGTTTCACATTGTACAAGATTAAGATAGTCACTTTGTTGAAGAATTCCACATTTAAAGCCTCGGCAAAGGCCCTCCAAATACCCTCCGTCGATGTTAAACATACAACCCTTCATTTTGGAGGATCGTTTATTACAATTACTCCAATTGAAATACCGATACGTCAAAGTTGAAATCGGACTCGCCCTTTTTCGTGTCGATCATATGACCATCTAGCGAGAAGTTTGTTGCAAGCCATGAAAAAATGGCTAAATTTCTGAATGATATCGACTTCGAGTAGCTATCGAATATTTGATCAAACTGATCCATTTAAATTTGATTTTTTCGAATTTTAGTAACTATTTTCTAATAATGCAAAATAATATACAATAGTTTACAACAGGTCAAAGATTATATTAAAATAATCATTAATCTAGTTAAATACAAAAACCTTTCACATTTCTCCTTCGTATTATTATGTATTATATCAAATTTAAAAAAATACTTTGATTTAACACTATATACTAAGTTATTTTGTAGTGATCCCACAACAATGTACAAAAAATGACAAATGCACACGGGAAAACATATTATAAAGCAGTAAATATATTATGGTTTTGAAAGTATGCAAAACTTAATGTACTTAATATATTCAAAAAATTAATTTAAGAAGTAATAAATTGAGTTTAAACTTTTCGATATGAATGTTTAGAGATCGGTGTTTAAAATAATTCTTTAAATAAGTTAAATTTTTAAGGGCAGTAGTATAAAATTCTATCATTTGAAGTATATATACGTACTAAATTTAGTAAACTCATTTATTCCTATATTTATATTTGAGTTATCGAAATCATTTATACATACTACCGAGAAATATATTTACATCATACATTGAAACCGAGGTGATATTACTACTTCTTTGCATTGTATAGTGAATGACGCATACTAGTATGGAAGACTGTTTTGATGTAATACGCTTTTTACCTGTGACGTGTTTTATCAATTTAAGTGTTCTTGATATTTTACTAATTATTAATTGATTTGTGGTAGAATATATTACACGAAGTAGTATGTTTGGAAAGAGAGAGAATTCAAAACGACAAACAAAACCCACTGGCAGTCTTGCACAAGTATTATCTTGTAATGTTTTTAACCCTACTTTTCGATTGGTTACATTTTTCTAAACATAATATCTTTTAACAGTATGGAATTTTCGATGTACCAGCAACGTTAGATGATATAGGTAATGACTTTATGAATGACGATGACGATTTAGAAGCTGAATTAATAGCTTTAACATCTGGTGATGACAATGTTGGAAAATCTAGACGTGCTGGTAAGTAAATATTATTTGTATGCTTACTATTAATTATCTGTACGATCGATAACATATTAAATACAATATTGATATATTTTATCACTCGCATAGCATCTCGTAAACCAGTTCTTAAAGAAAATTTAGATGTAATGGTAACTGAAAGTATGAAAGATATAAATTTTGAAGAAGAGGTATCTGATGGAGAGGATGATCCAGAATTATTGGTATAAATTCTATCATTCGTGTTTTTATTTCTAATAGCTGTTTAGTTATATTAAACTCATTTTTAATACTTTATATTATGTCAGAGTGAACTTAAAATGATTACGAATGAGGGAATTTCTGAGTCTATAACTCCAGAGAAAGAAGAAAGTTTAGTAGCTGAAAACACAGAACAGTCTGAAACACAAAATGATAATGAAAGTATAATTAAACTCTTAAAAGAAAGATTACAACTTTATGAGATTGCTGAAAAAAAAGCAAAACGAGAAAATGAATTAAGTCGAGCAAGAAGGTTTAGCAGAGGTATTAAGACACTTACAGAATTATTGAAAAATGCTGAGGCAGGAAAATCTATTAGCGAAAACGATATACCACCGGAATTACCACCACATGCTACAGCTGAAACAACTGAGAAAGTACTAGTAACTAATAAAACAGAATTTACAGGTATTATTTAATAGAAAGCCATATTTCTTTTTTTGTTATGATTTGCTTTTTATAATCTTGTAATACTATATTTTTTAGAAGAAACTACCACTGCAGCTGAGGCTGATACTTATCCTGCAGAAAATAATACTGTTGAAGAGTCTGTTCCAATAAAAAGTATAGATGAAGAGGCATTAAAATTATTGAAAGATAGACAGCAACAATATAAAATGGCAGCAATAGCATGGAAAAGAGCTAGTAACATGAAAGAGGCTCTCCAATGTTTAAATATAGCCAAACATTTTGATATAGTTATTGCAGCAGTAAATGCAGGAGAAACAGTTGATTTATCAGATATGCCAGCTTCTCCAAATCTGCCTGGATTAGATACTACTACAGTATCAACTGAAAAGTCAGAAAAAACAGAAAGTGAGACACAGGGGAAGTCCTCTGAACACATTCCCCCAACAGGTAAATTTTGATGGTAATTTAATAATTTACTTTGTGCATATAATATCACGAAAATGATATTAAACATATGAAGTGAATTAAATTTGTTAAAAATAATTATACTTCTAATGTTTTGTTTTATTGGAAAAACAGAAGTGAAACCATCAAGTTCAGAAAATTTAGAGGTTGCTTTAAAAGAACGTCTTGAAGCATGTAAAAAGATAAAAGCGACTGCAGAAGGTGAAGGAAACTCGTCTAAAGCTCGCAGATATGGCCGCATTTGCAAACAATTTGAAGATGCTATTAAATTATATGCTCGTGGAAAACTCGTTCCTTTTGATGAATTACCTACTATACCTGGTTTTGAACCCCTTACAGTTCCTTCGCAATCTGTACCTGATCCAGCAACAGATAAAAATGGAAAACCGTCAGATTTAATAACGCCAACCAGTACAGAATCTAAGCTACCTGAAAATAAAGTTTCTTCAGATCCAAAAGTTCCTGTCCCTCCTGCAAAAGCAGAAATAGGTAGTTGAGAAAATGTTATGATTTATAAAATGATCTACCATTGTTATAATATCTAATTAATATATATTTTAAATGATAGGGAAGAAGCAAAATCAAAAGACATCACGTGCTGAGAAACAGTTAGCTTTATTACAACAACGCCAACATGAATTAAAGCAAGCTGCTCTTAACGCAAAAAAAGAAGGAGATATAGAATTAGCCCGTACTTATCTAAGACAAGCAAAAGGAATGGATCCATTGATCGAAGCTAGTAGAGGAGGCTTACCAGTTGATATGAATTCTATACCATTGTCTCCAGCAGCAAAAACTGAGCTTAATGCAGATAGTATAATAGGTTTATTGGATGATAGTTTTACGGTAGTCGATACTGAAGATTGTTCAGAGAAAGTAATTGGAACGGATGAAGAAATTTATGAGAATCTTGAGTCACAATTAATGAAACAAATTAAGGTAAACTGATGACACAGGTAAAGTAAATTTATAAATCTTTAATCGTAAATTATGCAATTTTATTATAGTGGTGTTTATGCACCAGAGATCATTGTAAAGCATTAGGAGATGTATCTGGATATAATAAATGGGAACGTCTAGCACTGAATTATAAACGAGATTTAGATATGCTAACAGTTCGAAAACGTGATGCACTACCATCGCCACAACATCATTACGAGATAAAAACTCATACTATAGTTCAGTTAGTATAGTAAAGTTTTCCACTACGTTAGTTAATAGAATTATTACATTATAATTGTAAATACATTGTTTTACAGGAGTTGCACAGATTTAAGCGATAGTGACATAGAAATTTCAATAATTAGGGGAATAAATTATTCAAAAGATGCAGATACTTATGTCATATTTGAATTCCCTTATCCTTCAGATAGTCCTCCATCAGATAGAACGGCTACTGTTAAAGGAACGTGTAACCCAGAATATGAAGCAGTATTTCCATTAACTGGAATAGATCGTTTATCAAGACAGTGTCAACGAACATTCAAAAGACATGCATTAAAATGTCAAGTTTGGGCTAAAGGGTAACGAAAATAGCGACGTAATCAAATTATGATTTATTCGTATTTTGACAATATTATAGTTTTATAACGTGTATATATTTTTAAATAATTTATAATAAGTTTCTTTCTGATAACTTATACTATTTTTCCAATTAGAAACATTGGTAAAATAATATAATGTCATCTATTGTTTGTAAATAATATTTTTAAGGATAAAATATAATTATATATTAGATATAATAATATTGAAGATAGTAAATAGATGAGTACGTTGCTTGCAGATGCTCGCTGAATTCCATCCTGTGTTGCATTAACTCAAGGTATGAAAATTTCGTACTTTTGTAAAGCATTCAGCTTCTAAATTATGAACCAGAGATAATGTGCTACTGCTTTATTTGTTTTCTTTTTTCCTCTTATTCTTCTTCTTTTTTCAAAAGCGCATTTATTATAAGACTGAGGCATTATTAAGTAAATATTTCGAAATAAGAGGAATGAAAGTCGATTATAGAAAGAAATGTTTGGTTGTAAATAATTATTGTTGTAAATTGATACACTTGATTTCTATGATGCCCATATTGCACGAGCAGGCTGTAACAACGTAAACTTGTATTTATAGATTTTAGATTTAAATTGTACAAGTCCCAAATATTGAAACATTCTTTTGCTACTGCATGTAATTTGTATTTTTTATTTTGCAGAGGATTTTTTAGAAGCGATAGTCTCTTAGGTACAGTAACAGTAAAATTACAACCCTTGGAAACTCAATGTGTACTTCATGACTCGTTTCCGGTAAATAATAAAGACTATTTGTTAAATATTATTTTCTAATCAAATACGTAATTCTTATATTAAAGAAATACTATATTATTGTAGTTAATGGATGGAAGGAAGCCAACAGGTGGGAAACTTGAGTTAAAAATACGTTTGAGAAATCCGATTGTTACAAAACAGATAGAAAAGATTACAGACAAGTGGCTGGTTATTGATTATTGATTAATATCCTAGAATTGCGATTGTAAATTTATTTTGTCAGCGATCGCACCATCGAGGCTTTGGAAATGTAACATGCTGATCAAGATGTGATAGAAATATGTATTTTGTTTTATTAACAGCTTTAATCAAGTTGATATGAATATGTATATCAACAACAACAAAAATAACTTGTGTAATATAACATAAGCATTCAGCCGACATAGAAATATAATAAATAATAAATATGTACAGAAGCATAATTTAATATGTAAATATTGAAGCACAGTATGCAAAAATTTGTAAACATCATGTATGTATGTGTGGCTGATAATTATTTTTTTAATCTTAATATATAGAAACAAAAGGTATATTCCTCTGCTTTGTTTTTTTCTATTAAATTATGATTTGTTATAGATCCTAGCGAATAACTTGAATGATCATTATGAGCAATTTTATAAATATAATTTTGTAATCATTTATTGTTTAAATAAAGAAATTGAAAATTATATCCTAAACATATAAATTACCTCTTAAGATAAGTATAAGATTATTAATAAATATAAAGGTTTACTAACTATATTGTTGAGTTACTAATTTGAAATTAATTTGGGATTCAAATGTTATAGAGTATTTAAAAAGGAACGTGTTTAAATAATTGAGCCCTAAATATAACTGAACTTAATTAGCATGCACGTAAGGGACTATCGGTTGTACATATCGAACAATTTAAACGCGGAGAAGGAACGATTGCGAACTGAAGCTGAATCCACATTTCCAGAGAACAATACAGCAGGTGAACCCCACTAACAAACTATTGTCTGATAATCGTTCAACTCTGTCTCCTCCCAGTTCGTCATTCTACTGTTTCATTCTCATCTACGTGATTCTAATCACCACAAATCCTTGTAATTTATATAATACTTACGAGATATTTATTCGTTATAATATACAAACAAATAATCGATTTAATAAAATAAACACGAGGCATAAGCTTTAACATAAAAATCATCGTATTTCATAAATAAAGTTATCTTAACATATTTTTGAACGTTATATATATTGTATATAAAGTAATTTGAATATTTTTATCGTGATTTGATCTTAAATTAATAGTAAATATATCGATTTTGACGCAGTTATTGACGAATGACGTATATTCGATTGCAAAATATAATTAAGACAAAATATATGACGAATTCGTAAACTTGCAACGAAATAGAAATTACGATATACAATCAAAAAGCACAAAAAATAAAAAGAAAATTTATCATTTCCCTATAATAATTATAGGAGATTTACGATCAGCTTAGAGATTCTTTTTACACGAGCTTCTATTCATTAAGTATTGTATTTCTTTCCACAATACGATTTAAATCAAATACATATTTCACACTCGACTAGAATTTCTCGAAAAACTGAATAAAAAAAATCAGTTCTTCGAAACGATCTTTGTAACTCATCGGCCTTTTGTGATCCACATACGAAAGGGTCAGAGTGCGGTACAAAAGGATGCTCGAAAAGATTGGTACACAAAAGCGATTGACACCCACCGTGTCGAACACTAGTGTGTCTAGTGGTTCCCGAAACACTGTTCGACCATGTCGTCGCTCGATTTCCATCGGTTAGGCACAAAAGTCTTTCCCGCGGTGCGCGTATCGATCTCTCACTATTGGAAAACAATGGGATTTATTTGCCAATTAGACAATTAGGTCGGCTGAAAGGGCGCAGAGCAACCGAAACTTCGGCGTACCGCGAATCTGGATTACTCGGTTCAGTGCAGAGTGTTTGGCGAGTATATACATACCGCGGTTAATGTTGACCTTTCGGCCTCAGCCAGCGGGATTCTGCGTGCAAATTAACGATGTTTGTTCTCAACCCTTTGGGCTGCCTTGATTCACCAATCTCGTTGGCTAGCCCTATCTGATCGTTAGCTACGTTAGTTCTTTGTGCGCGATTTAATTCTAACCTTTGAACGTTCGCAAAATGTTGAAAAATCGATAGATTATAATACATTTTATTACTGTATTCTGGCTCTTTTAGTGTATACAGAAGTTTGAAGTATTTGTGCTGGAGGTTAGGTTAGTGATCTATATACATTATACATATATTGACCATTGAGAATTATATATCGTTTTATATAATATAAGATAGGAAAAATATATATGTATATATCACTGGTAGAATAATAAAATGTTATTTTCATATATCATTTCTAATATCAATAGAGAAAATAGTTCATAAATATAGAAATATGAATGCGTAACAATATTAAAATCTTTTGATTGCCGCAAAATATAACAGGTTGAGCATTATATCGATTTAAATGGAACTTTTAAAACTATTAAATTTGTAAATTTTATACTTTGTAAATGAATTATTCGTAATTTGATACTTAATCGAATTACAATTTTATTCTCAGTCGCAATATATTTTCTTAATTCTAAGAAATATGTGTCTTTTTTACAATAATAAAAATAACATATTTCATTTTGTGAATAACAGAGATGGACTGATTTACACCATTATGGTTTATAGTTTACCATCTATAGTTTATTACCTATCATTACCACATATCATTACTTTTATATATTATTACTATTGCTATTATCGTTACTATATCACAAATTTTATTAATTTTAATTTATGCTAATTCTTTGATCGTTTTATCATTGTCAATAACTATTATTATCGTTATTTCTAAACGCAAAATCACTTGCGTCCGTATACAAATGAATAACTGTTAGAGCAGACAGTGGTTTTAGTTAGATCACGAAGTCCAGCCACGCCTCCGTGTTCGCTTCGCGCTACACGTGCTCGTCGTCGACAACTCCTTCTTTTTCGAAATCGTTTCTCGTAGATAGAGTCCGGTTACACGGTTTCTGCTTATTCGGCAGATGACCGGACGTGACGTCACTGGAACCATGCGAGTGTTGATTGCAGATGCTAGATGCGACTTGACACCCGGTTTCTTTTGCCTTCCTTCTCCTCGCGAATCCACCTCGCGGGGTACACCGCGGCTTCGCGTTACGTGATGCCTCGGTTTGGTCGTCTTTCGTGTCAAAATCTACGACGCATAACTTTATATCTATAGGTATACTACTGGCACTGGACTAGCCAGAATATCCTTGTTGCCAACTGAATTTCGAAGAAAATTATTTTATTGGTCTTAGCGACTGAAAATGTTACATGTTACGATATAAGTGGAAAATTTTTATTCGTCTCTTATTTTCCCTATGTTAATACTCGTTGTTTTTTATTAATTTAACATTTGTTTGACTAGATCCAACAAATAAAATTCCAAGATCTATTATTCGATAAATCTATTCACGAAAAGTTTCGTGTATGTATTAGGTACAAGTTGAAAATTCGAAATTAAAGTTCTTTCTGTTAATTTGAAAGTTTTTTAATTAAATTGAAGAAATTTGAATATTTGTTATCGCATATTTTGTCTAAGTTCTTTCTTTAAGTATATACGATCTATTTCCTCTTTCAATAATCACTTATATATATCGATATCGTTATTAAAATATATTTAGTATCCGTTGATATACGGCACAATAGCGACTGGTATAAGAATTTATAAAGAATAGTGAAATTTAAAGCTGAAACATCGATGCTCTTATCTGATATGAAAGAGTGTAGCGAATAATCAAGGAAATATCATTAGGTATGTATTTTCTACAAACGATAAGCGTAAATTAAGGTACAGAAATATATTTTCCAGTAGAAGATGCCTAAATTTTCATTTCAGAGTTATCTTTTTGCAATTTCGTAATTTGCTTTCGTTTTAACGTGGCAAACAATAGAAGAAAGGTAATTTTCGTTCGATCCTTTATTCTCGAACGATCGAAATATTGCAACTCCATGCATTTCTCATACGAACTTTGTTCATTTCTATTATATAATATTTTCTTTTACTCGTGGTGCGTCAGAGATTATGGTATGTAATTCATAGTTTTATCACACATGTATGTACTTATTTTATTGTATTACCACATGTTATCATATATTTTAGAAAAATTATTCATGATTATTAATTTCCCTATAAATTTCATCAACATCCATCTGTTTTAATACATCTATTTTGCATATACCTATACTTACATTTTATATACAGGGTGGTTGGTAACTGGTGGTACAAGCGGAAAGGGGGTGATTCTACGCGAAAAAAGAAATCGAAAATATAGAATGAAAATTTAAAAATTTAAAAATTTTAAAAATTAAAAAAATGACGTCAATCGAGACAACGATCTACAGTGAGATCCGTTATAACGAGACGTGATAAAGTGCACGCGTACCGAGCGAAAATTCAAAGTCGATTTTCTCAAAAACAAAGCCTCGAACGAAAAATTTTTATCCTATATTTTCGACTTCTTTTTTCGCGTAGAATCACCCCCTTTTCGCTTGTACCACCAGTTACCAACCACCCTTTATATTATATAGGTGTATTACTAGACTGCGGATGTGTATGCAAATTCACATTTTCACGGACAAAGTTAAACAAATGAGATTTAAACGGGTTTATTTGCATAAAATACTGCAACGAATATTATACTTTGGATAATTTGTATATATTTCTGCACGTTACGTGCATTCTACGTAGTTGTGTATCTTGAAATTCCTGGCTATCGCTAATATAATTTACCTCTATCGAAAGATTGAACAAAACAAAGAGCTACTTACTTGTCGTCGATACGCTATCGTTGCTAACGATTACATACCATCGACGAACAACCTTCGATTTTAATAAAAACTAAAAAGAGATGTTCTCCTCCAAAAGATCGTATGAAAATTCTGAGATCGTTCCATACCAGACCAAACAAAGTTGCATTTAATATTTTTGATTGTAAAAATACCACATGTGCAGATTGATTAGCCACATTTTCGCAATCTTTCCACGCGATGAAGTTCTTTGGCTATCAAGTTCAAAAAAAACGAGGGCTGTTATCGCGATGTACATGTATGTGTACCACGCGGGGCGTAGACGATCACGGGTGGCGAAGAACGAAGGTCGCCGATTTGAAGTCAAGGCGACGAAGATCTCGCCGCCCGACACGAACCGAGCGATGCAACGCGATCATTGTAATCACATTATTGGCCTCATTTATTTCCCTATACCGATGATAAATGCAATATATTTGCAATTATAGCATATCGCGAGTATGTATGTCTATGAGATGGAATCATTCATCGCCGCAGCAGTCGCGGTCGTCGAGTGATTACGCGGACGAGTGGACGAGAGCCGCGCCGCGGAGGTTGAAAATTATCGACGTTCTAACATTCTTTTAACTATTTTGAACCATTTTTAACCAAAGGAACGGTTGAGTCGCGACTGGTTGGCTCCTTCGTGATTTTTGATCCTCGCGATGAGTACGATACGATGCGATAGAAACAACGTTTGATCTTGAATTTTCAATCCGATGCTGTGGTGAATATTTTACAATTAATTTTTCTGTCTTTCTTTGTCCTCCTCCTTCTTTTTCTCTTGTAGGTATAATTCGTACGTACAGCGATGTAAAATATAAATACTTCCCTTTCGTGACTCGATAGGATTAGAATAAAATTATGGGATCGTTCAACGAAAATGAGCAATGAGTTCAATTAACGATGAAGTTGAAGGGAATACGGTAAGAGTCAACAAATTAGGAAGAGTCGATGGAGTGAATCATTGGAGAGAATCGGACGAATCAATGTTTACTTATCTCGAAAGAATCGCGAGCAGATAAAGGGCGTATAAAAAGTGCCAGCAATAGGGGAGATATTGGCTATTAAATTTAATAGCCAGGGAAGAGAAACGATGGTTTTTCTGTTCTCTTCTTCGTCCACTTCCATCCTTAGCTTTGCTAAAACAATAAAAACTTGCCATTAATAACGGCGTGGTGACAAATATGACGGAACTTCCGACGTGGTCCGGAAGTCGCTAAATGTGCCAGCGGTTAGTCTCATTCCCCTCCGCGAACTTCGTTCCCTGCTTCTTCGTCTCAACCGGCTGGACTTCGATAAACGTATTTTATATCAATCCTTGTAAACTATTTAACGAAAGATCGAAGTCTAAAATATCTCACGAGTCTTCTCTTCATTCGAAGACAAACTTGCAATAATTCTGAAAGGGATGAATCTCGCTTTCAAAGACTAGCTAATCTGAACCATAACTTACTACTAGTACCAGTATTAGTCAGACTATAATTACATATTCTAGAGAAGATGATTCGTTACAACAAATTAGCAAGTATAATATATTTACTGTCTATATACAGGGTGGTTGGTAACTGGTGATACAAGCGGAAAGAGGGTGATTCTACGCGAAAAAAGAAGTCGAAAATATAGAATAAAATTTTTTTATTTTTTTTTAATTTTTTTAAAAATGTACAGTGGGATCCGTTATAACGAGACGCGATAAAGTGCACACGTACCGAGCGAACATTCAAAGTCGATTTTCTCGAAAACAAAGCCTCGAACGAAAAATTTGTATTCTATATTTTCGACTTCTTTTTTCGCGTAGAATCACCCTCTTTCCGCTTGTATCACCAGTTACCAACCACCCTGTATATAGACAGTAAATATATTATACTTGCTAATTTGTTGTAACGAATCATCTTCTCTAGAATATGTAATTATAGTCTGTATTCTTATTAATAGTAATTTATTTATTTAATAGTAAGTAATCTATTTCGCTTGTGTCTAATGTATTGGACTAGCAACTAAGTGATGCGGATTCTGTCAATACCACCTAATGACAACATCCACAGTCACTTGCCAACCCAATATTAATCTACTCTACTCCTCTGTTGATTGTTCTATGTTAGAATTATGGTTATTACATGTAAATATCATAAAAGCTTAACTTATGGAGGTGGCGTAAACATCTCGTTCGACCATAGGACGATATACTAATTCCTACGACTGCAAACAATTTTTACAAAATCAAAATGTTCGTTTTCGTCAAATTTTACAGAGATAGAGTATAAAATTTGCAAACACCCTCCTTTAGGTTCATCGCTATAGTGAATCGTCCCTTAGGTATTAAGTATTTGAGAGCTAGTTTGTCAAACAGGTACTCGATCCATGCTAAAATATCCTAAGATCGGGTACAATACAGTCTTTTATATAAACATTTAATATATTTTTTTTATCTTTGAACGTTCTGCCGAATAATATTCATTTCTAAATGAATAGTCACATCTCGTCCATTTACTAAACAACTAGATATGTTTAAAGACAGTTACATATCAGTGTCTAGAAATCCGTATGCAAATAAAGCTTCTCTATAAATAGTTGCATGGTAGAAATATTCTATAGATTCGTCGCGATACCCTTCTCTCTCGTCGAAGAGCGACTTATCGCTCGCGGAACAGAACATTATGTTTTTAATCACGGCGACACAAATACCGCGATTCGATTGTTCCCCAGGCCGATACACAGCGATGATCCGAGAATAATTGAGGCACGAACGGCAAACAGATCTGTATCCTAACTACTGGAGGCAGGGGGTACCGCTGCCTTTTCCCCCTTTTCTCCACCTTTTACCAACCCTACACTCTATGACCGTGGCACGATCTTTACTTTATTGTCATCTGTCATCGCGCCGCGAACAAATGAGCGTCTCAACAGCCGGCAGACAAATGACTCCAAGGATTATCCGGCGAACGTTCTTCGTCCTTTTCTCTCTTCGTTTCTCTTCCCATCTTCCTTCCTCCTTCGCCCTTCCCAATTCCAATTCCTTCTCTCTTTTTCATCGCGATTCTCTCTTTTCTATTGTCGCTACTATTCCTTTCTTTTTCTCCGTACCAGTGTTTCCCAACCATTTTTGAGTCACGACCCTCTTTTCTAATAGCCAGATATCTATGTAACCCAGTGATTGTCCTTCCCTTCTATAGTGGGTTTTGCGGGGTTACAGCGATTACGTATTCTCTCGGACCGTCTTACAAAATCGAACTACAGTAAGTAACATTAGCGAAATTTGTTAAGTCACGAGTTGCCAGTTACCAGGTACGAATAAATTCTCTTCTTCAACGCTAACAAATTTGATGACAAAAGAAACGAGATCTTACGAATTACCGGTCGTTCGATCGTTCTACGCGACGCAACATCGAGAAGTTGTAAAAGAGAGGTTTGCAACTTACAATTTTCCATTCGTCGTTTTAGCGATACATACGTATGGAGGGAAAGAACATTTTTAAGCAGGTAAAGAAAACGTCCCGATTAAGAACTAGTCATGAGCGGTCCTCGCACACGACTATAAATATCCCCAGCAAAATATTGGACTGACAACTAAGTGAGATTGCGGATTTTGTCATCAAAAATGACGGATGTTATCTACAAAATCTGCAATCGCTTAGTTGCCAACACGATAGATTCTCCTCGCTGTACTCACTGCGAAAACCACGTAATTACGCGATGAGTGAACGTAGGAAAATCGAACAGCTGAGACGAAGACGCTAATATCCGACGACATAAAAAATACAGTGGAACTGGTCAACGATACCGACGTATATTACAAAATTTAACCTTAACAACACCATCTTTGTCGTTGATAACCGACAGGTCGATGTGAATGAAAAAAACAAAAATATATTAACAAGTCGACTGTCGTAATAATCGCGAATATCTGGTTGCTTCTAGCCCCAACTGTTTTATTCTCGAATAACATAGCAACAAGGTTGTTTAACCATCGTTGAAATGAACTTTTCGTTGTCTTTTGTCGAGCTGTGCCACTCGATTCACGCGACCCACGTACCTGAAGCTTCTCACAGCGGTCAACGTGTAAAAATAGATAATTCAGAGGATAACTTTAATTTAACGTTTAAACCGCGTTCAAAATCTTCAACAGAAAGTAACCAAAAGTAACTTTTTGAGTGTCACTGGTTGGGAACCCGAATTTTATACGTACCTTTCCCGATTCCTCCTTTCCACCCTTCATTTCGTTTCTTTCTCTCATCCTTTTATGCCATACTCTCTTCGTTCTTGTCATTGATCGTCCGTTTCTCTCGCTTCTTTCCTTACGAATGAATCGGAGAATATCCTCGAATATCAACCGATTAGTTTGTTTCGCGATGGCCGAAATATCCTACGAGTCAGTGAGTGATTCTTGGATCCTTGAAGCGGTTGTATCAGCGTGGACCGCAGACTGGAGGTCCTGGACGATCGTAGATGAACGTAGATTTCGTCATTGCGGCTTCTCTTCTACGATTGTCCGTTGGAATTTCACTGGTTGATCGCGGTGATCGAAGTCGACGGCGGATAATTAAGAGTTCGATTAACTCGATTAACGCGGCGATCGGTTTAGTAATTGAATCGTGATTGAACGTTGGGAAATTCTTCGCGTTATTCTTGTTCGTTGCTTCTTCGTCTTATTAGTTGTAAAATCGTCGTCGAATAAAGTTGTAAGAATATAAATGTTGGCTGTGTTTTTAGCTTGTTCGTTAGCGATATTCTTTGGCAGAAAGAAATGTTTATAGAAATAACTTTAGAATCTAACTGATTACAGATTCATTTTCAATTTTACTTTGGTTAAAATGTATTTCATATTTGGGATAAAATTACATCGATATCGAAAATTCAATTGGGTTTACATTTTATTAACGAGATATAGAAAAGTATATTTAAATCCGATTGCTACGTCAAATTTGGAAATCGAGCGTTTATATTTTATTGATAAATAAGATCGACGCGAAGTAATATGTATATTGAAATTTGTTTTCTGAATGCGACTTGGTAGATTATATACATCGTATAGCTATATCTTGTCGTGTAACAGAACGCGGAAAAATATATTCGAACCTGGTGTCCGATCAAAATGTACCGTTTTCACTGTAAGATTAGTTGTACGGAATACCACTGTTCCATTTGTGGCATAATATTCTTTCAGCCAGTATCGCAGTATTCGAAATAAATTCCTGAAAAGTTCGTAGTTTCTTTCGAAAAACAGTTGGATAAGCAAATTTGATAACAAATTTGCTTCTTACTTTCGACGTTTATTTGTATCACACACTGCAAATACAAACAACGAAGAGAAATAAAACTGAAAATATCGCGATATATGTATATGTATGTGTCGGATATGATTAAATTCTTTCTTTTCCTTGGATAATTATTTACCAAGAAATACCGATATTCTTTTCAACGGACAATGGAATAGAAACGTAGTTAAGAAAATAATACAATCAGCTTTCACTTTCGCTAATTGTAAGATAAACTACATGCCAGTCAAAAGTCACGTCATTTTTATTTCTCCGTGTTATTATCATATCTAACGAAAGTGACTTACCAAGCACGATCGAATTAATGACTGATCTTGCAAGGCCATTATTTAATATTAGATTCGATAATAGCGTACTACTGTATCTTCGTCATTGTAGTCTACCCGTATCGTGTACACAGTGTTCGCTCGAACATTTCAAATATCTCCGTGAACAATTTCGAGAAGGAAATACAACTATCCTATTGGTTTCTTACTTGTTACAAAGAAAAAAGAATCTCCTCTCAAATTCAATTCTCATTTCTCTCTCTTGCGTTCAACATTTCTCTCGCGAATCCATCGTTTTCGACACGTTTAGACGTTTTCAAACGAACACTCTGTATATCATTTTTACTACGTGTTAATGCCTCTCTATCCAATTTTCGGTTATTATATACGTACTTATAACCGATAAATTATTCTTCTTAGCATTCTTCTTATTATCATTAGCGTTAATTCGATATTAAGGCAAATTTTCGATACAATTAGCTCAGCGTAGAGAGCACTACATCGATCGATGGTCGCGATATCGCGACGATTTCCATCGAAAATTTTCAATTCCCCTCGAATTATCGCATATGTAACGTTTTCTCGCAAGAAAAACCTTTCTATCGACTGTAGGTGGGTTCATTGGTAGGTTGGCTTGCTGGCTGACTGGTTGGTATCGATGTGCAGGCTGGCAAGCCGGCTATGCTGGCTCAGCACTATCCCTCGTTCCTCCTCTTCCCTCCAGTACCAGCCACCTTTACTCTTGCTCCTCTCATGTAGTCTTAGCCACGGCCTCATACTGAAACGCGTCCATAAACTTAAACTCCTTAGAGCCACTCCGCAGCCGCGCTTGATTACGTGTAATTTGCATCCGGAAGAATTAGCGTTTTCTCGCTGTTAGCTTCTCTTCGATATCGTACAATTACACGTACGTTGAACGCGTTAGATTCGACGATCGATTGATTGGTATTTCTGACCGTCGATGTGGATTGGAAATAGGAAAATGCAATTGGAAAGAAGAATTTTGGATTAACGTAGGAGAATTATAGAAATGAAAATTTAGGAGAAGATCGATATAGCTAAAATATGTCGGGCTAGGAAAGTCACATCTACATCTATTTTATTTCGTTACGCACAGAGCTATGGTAGAAACGATATTTCGTAGAGGCAACGAAAGAGAAACGCTTGTTCGAATTTAAGTATTAATATCAATTAGATATTGTTCATTTATACGTCTACAATGTAAACACTGAAATTCGAACATTCGAATATTGAAATTTGACTTGGGCGAGAAAGGCCGTGGAACTTTATAATTCGCGTTGGCTAATTTTACTTTGCTTTTCTTTCAGTTCTACTTAAATTTCATTCCTCTGTCTATCAGAAGAGTTATTAGATGCCGATCCAACGCCATCGGTAAAATTTTTCGATCGATCGAATCAACCCTCTGTAATGTCGCGTGACTTGAAAATTCTATACTTCTGTGCATATAGGTATATAAAAAATACCGTATCATTTTTCTTGTTTCTTACTGTATTACTGTATTATCCAGTGTTGTTGCGTCGTGCAACACTCTACCTGGACCAGGCCATACACCACGGGCCAGACAGACACCAGATGTCCGCTCATCCTTACGGTGTGCCTTCAATACCCTTCAGACCGAACAAATATCTTTTTCTAAATCACTTTCCAAGGACTATTGTCTACCACGGCTGGACAAAGGAAAGTTGGGTTTTTTCACGTACGATGCTTCCTGATAGTAACTTTCTATCAGCTAAGACCCTTCCTAGTCCACCAACCTTCGTTTAACCAATTAACAACTAATCCTATTTCCCTCACTCTCTTAGTCAAAATCGTCACCAACAAATCCGATGGTCCCGTGCGCTAGACACACCCATCCTTAGCTTCCCTCCGCTACAGCATCGTCACCGAACACCACTGATTCTTCGTCCTTCAAACATTCAACATCCTTCGACCGGGTTTACACCCGAAGATCAGTCGCTCACTTATCTTATACACACGCACCAGCGTAACTATCTTCTTCACAAAGTTGTTGGAATAAACTGTCATTTACAACTCGTTACATCAGCGTCATATTCAATTGACCACCTCTATTATCCTAATCGAAATAGGGGATCGATCATTTCGTGGCGTCGATTATCTAATCGTGACGGGAATTTACGACTCCCGTTGGCGTGCATCCTCGCGATCGCGTCTCTCCGCGAGTGGTCGAAACAAGTGTCTTAGTTGTTTTCTATTATTCTGTTATTAATTCATCCCCAAATAACACCATCCATCTGTAACGTCTATTGGTCCTCAGTTCTTTAATTAAAACGAGAAACTATGAACGAGAAATAGTAAAGAAACATGTAGTTGTTATCGCCAGCTAAAACGTATAAATTATATATTTTTAATTATAAATTAATTATAAATTCGCCGAAACCTGTAGGAAATGTGCACACGGAATATTTTATATTCAGAGCCGGGGAAAGGCAGGTTCAGCGTGTTCACCGGAAACCGGCACCGCGGTCTACGAAAATTACCCATACCATTAACAGATGCAAGATATCTTTTTAGTAGCGATGATTCAGTCTAAAGGAGTGAAAAAAACCATGAAAGTTCGGTGTAACTCCATAAAGTCCTCGTATCCTGGAAGCTGCCTTAGATAAAAAAATCCAGGCGCTTTCAGAGAAATGTACTTTTTAGAGAGATTAAACTACATTAATAGTTGTTTGCAAAAGTCACACATGATTACAGATTTTCTACTTTCGTTGAATCTTTTGCCTCTTGAAAGCGAATTATGCATACGAAAAAATCTCACTTGGATTTGTTTAAAAAGACTGCTTATAAAAACTATATAATATGTAACAGCATTTGTAAATAAATAATTGCTCGTTGTAAAATTTAAGTGTAGGATTTGAATGTGCATTCAAACTTTTTAAACCCGGCCCCGCAGAAGGTCACACCGGCCCTGTTTGCATTAATCGAATAGATCAAAAAAGCAAATGGTCAGAGCCAATATACCGTGTCTACCTATTGAAAGTTGAAAGTATCGAAACGCAGTAGTATCGTGTACCTTTTTGGCAAGAGCAGTTCTGGTCTCGCGAATCTTTCGATCAGGTACTTTTACTATTCGTTTCGTCGAGCAAAGAAATTGAATCGAAACTCGAGAGCCAGATATTCGTATCGTTGTTACCGATCTTTCATCGATCCGCACTTCCGGTTACTTCATTAACCATCGCCATAGTGGTAAACAAGATCAGAAGACGCGACTTCAAAAGGATGAAGTATAGAACGATAACATAGAAGTCACGATGGATGAAAAAAGGAAAAGAGAAAAATGGGAAAAAAGGGAGATACGAGGAAGTGTGCCGGCACTCTTGCCTCATCGTTCCATTGGGTTATCAATTTAACATCGATCGACGTAGCCTTTCGTTGGAAAAAGACCAATCGACGATATTATCCTTTCCTTTCTTTAATTCGACGATCTAATTGCCACGTGCCGTTTTTTTGCTTCGCAAGCGTCATGAAAAGCCGATACGAGAGCATTTTTCCCAAAATGGATAAATTGGTAGAAAAGTACAGAAGACGACACATCAGATATTTATGTAGGGGCATTTTTTAGGTATTCGTGCGACGGATTTTGATAACGGAATTTGAATTTTTCCAATAAATTTTTCATAGTTCCCTGTTTCTTCAATCCTGATTGATAAATAGTAAATGTTTAAGCAAATTCATATTTCATGAAACGGAAGACAGATCGTTTGATCTTCTAAATATTAAAAGACGAAGAACTTCGCTTTAAACAATTTCTATACATTGATACCTATTTATACCAATTTATGTATGTCGTGTGCTTTCCGTAATTTTCCCATAAACGCGTACACATCCGTAGTTTACTAATTCTCAGTCTTTAGATTTCAACTATTCTACCTTGATGTATTAGATTGTCCCATGTTTCTTTCATTTTATCAGGAAGTAATAGACGCGCAACATTTTATGTTTTATATTATTTTATTGAATCACGTATGATCCATTTTGTTCTATCGGAAGAAAACGGAGATTATGTTGTGCATCTGTTATTTCCTTGCAAAACGAAAGAAACTTTTTGCACGCTCTAATATATCGTATACAAAATACAAAGAATACCTACTTATCTTTCTCGTTCGCGATATAAGAACGGTAATTGCCCTTGGATCGAAGACAATACAAAATTGAGCGATACGAGATGCATTGGCGAATTTGCAGAAACGTTTCAACGTCTCCGATTTCGATGATTTTTCTATATATCAAACGCTTAACATCTTAAACAACTTTTTCCTGTACATGTGATCATCGGTCTCGCCTAGTTTCCGAGATATCGCTACAGTCTATTTCCGTCTATAGTTGCGCGCTCGTGGAAGCGTACGCGTCACTTTGCCTTAACATTCTATAACCGGAGTTTTGTTTGCTCGTAAGAATCGAAATTATAATTAATCGCAATTTCTCTTTTTCCAGTGGAAAGCTGGCTCCTGATGTTTAATTCCGATGAATAGACTACTTGACATTACTGCGACGATATAGGTAACAAATTACAATAACGCACTGGTAAGCGGATAGAACACTGTTTGAAAAATACACGTGCAAACGTACGTAGCTTCTAATGCGACACGGCGACACGGACGACTAGTTTCAGTTGGCACGATGTTTCCTCGAATTAAAGATTTCGTCTCGTTCAACCTCGGAGTCTCGTTTATTGCGCGAGAAGATACGCGAAGAACGGATCGGTTACCATCTGGAGGGAAAAGACAACGAAAGGAAGTTTTGGATATATGTCGGTAATTTCGAGTCGTTCTTCCAACCACTGGGAATCCCACGGAAGATGGATAAATAGCCGAGATTGGCATTGAAGTTAAGATCAAAAGACCCCATCGTACATCCCACGGTTTCGTTTGAATGGGGTGAAAGAAAAAGAGAGGATACCAAAGAGAGAAACAGAGGTAGAACTTTCATGTTTGGCTTTCGAATGCAATTGCTTGTCGTAAATCTCGGGGTAAAGTTCGTTGCGCGCCAACCGACCAGGACGTTCTACCAGATGCGATAGATCAGTCTCTTGACCTGTCGGTGTAACGCCACGATAACAGGCAAAACGAGCAACTGTCTTGTAGAAACACTAGAAACGTGACTCTGATTTCATATGGTATTTTTTTTTGTTCTGTATCTTTAGATAGAACAAACGGCGATTTATTCTCGTAAGAATATTCTTAAACGATCGACAGACACACAGCTAATGCTGTTACATAGTCGCAATGTTGGCTGCATAGTTTATAGTTTAGAATGGGTAAAGGTCAATGATATAACTTGTTGCGCTTTTAGAATGACGTGGAAGTTTTGATCGATGATGAGAGAAGCGACAGCTAGCTCTTCCCAAACGATTATCTTGTATCGCGTTGTAAAATAATTATCTTACGTTACATTGTAATTCGTAGAGTAATCGATTCGCGTTTATTACACCTAAGTATAGTAATTAAAAATATCTAGCTAGGTAACTAAATATTTACGCTTTATTTCAATTTTAATAAATACGTCTGGATAGACACATCGCGAAGCACGTTGATAGAGAACATCATTTACAGATATCACGGTAGTTCTTCGTTTATTCGGTCCAAATGTGGCCTTAATAAATATCGGACAATACGTGCGTATTTTCAGAGATATTCTAACGCGTTGTTCCGAGTTTTGGATAACAAAAATTTCAATACGAAACGTTACGATCGTATAATTAAGATAGCATAAAATTTGGAAAATCAACAAAAATGGGCTTATCGTGCTGTTCTTGCGTAAACTTCGTATCGATTCGCAACCACGTCCCAACAATTGCAACAAAACGTAGATTTCTTTTCACGCGTCGAAGCGGCACAGACTTACGGATTACCAGAGTCTCTGTTTTCTGTTTGTTCGCCACGTGTCGCGTCGGGTTGCGTCGACCGGGCACAGCACCGTATGCCCACTATCGATGGAAAGTTTCGTCCGATTCATTACAGGTACGTGTGGTACATACATGGCAAGAAATTACGAGTCGCGAGGGTATCGAGTATAGGGCGAACAACGAGGATGAAAAGAAAAAGAAAACGACAGGCAGAGGATATCGAAGTGCAGCGTCGACAAATTCCTGCGCTCAACAAAATGGCCAATCCCATCGTCGTCGTCGTCGTCGTCCTCGCCGTTCTATTCCGGGTCTTTGCGACACTTATCGTCTAGAGTCTAGAGTCTAGACCAACAAAATTCTGTCTGTCTTGTCACCTTGGCCCGCTAGGTTAAAGTACGGATAGACCTTAAAGTTTCCTTCGTTTCCCTCTTCTTACGTTCCATTCGATTAAAATATTATCGTTATCGACTTATTCCGCGGTTCGTTCGTATTCGCCTTGTTGATCGATCAACTACTACTCGCATTCATCCGGCCAGAAAGAGAAACAAACGTATCTACGACCATTGGTTTGGAAATTGCGAAACGACCGATGCCACTCGTTAAATGTCGCAGACTTCCACCAACGCCGGTGCGAGTGACTTATCCGTCATGTAATTTTCAAAGCTCGTTCGCGCATTTGCATACGTTCAACACGCTATGAGTATCTAAAGTAACATGTGAATATAATAATAATAATTATAATAATAATAAATCCTACAACAAAATAGCGTGATATACACCTACCTGTACGGATCAGGTAGAATTTCAAGGAAGTTTCGATTGAAAATTGGCAATCGATGATCGATGATCAACAACCGCTTTCAACGGTAATTGACGGTGATTTCCTTTGCGATCTATTTGTCAAACGCGACTTTGGACGATTCGTTTCTTTTCACGAATAATGCAAAAATCAACTAACCACCGTTTCGTCGGTTGGGGATGAGTCAGTGCACGGTAGGTTCGTACAGTTACATCTGGTCAGGTACAGGTCAGTCGGTGGTTCAGGGATTGCAACACGGTAATAGGCGATGCAACACGATGACAAAGTACTCTTCGCTTTATACGAGTGAAATATATTGAGATTATTCGATGTATGAACAGAGGAACGCGTGGATAGATTGTAAAGTAGAAAGTATATTTTAATACAGAGAAGTGTAAATACAAGTAGGAATATAATTTGAGCTGGTTCTTACCCGCACGCTAGTAATGTTACCCTATAACTGGAAACCCTGAAGTCATCGTCACCTGTCTACGATCTATGTTCTGCCTTCGTCCCAGTCTATCGTCTATACGCTATCGATGGCTTCGGTGCTTGAGAAAACGAAGAACAGACGTAGAGTTTTCTTAGGAGTGGTGATCACTTCAACAAAATACATAGTCGAGACATAAATGAAAGAAATATTATTGCAAATATCGCGAAGAGGTCTTTCAAACTTGCCTCTTTATTTCGATAGAAATAAAAGTTTAAACGACTAACTAGCGATCGGCCGACCTTATTATCCTCTGGAATATTAGTAAAACGTGGATCACGTTGTTGGTATCTCATCGTGTAAAGAATATTCCAGGTATATTGGCTATATAAAATTTGAATACCTATATGTTTCTAGATACGTGTCAACTTTAACAATTTCTTCAAATGTATCTGCTAAATGCGAAGAAAGAAGTTTATCGTTAAGAAGAAAGAAGTATTTTATCGTTTTGAAGGAAAGTTGTACGTAGCAACGAAATTAGGTAGGTATATGAAGATATGTGACGCGTTTATTAAACTGTATCACGTGAAACCACTCGTGGTGATACTTATAATTTAACCTTGATACTTTTTTCAGATATATATATATCCGACATATATATCCATCTATATCGTTTTAATTATACGATTTTTCTAATTACGCATACAGAACGATGTACCGTAACACGATAAAAGTGGAAGCCCTGTTATTAAAACTTTGAAAAGTGCATCGTTGCATGCGCGACAAATTTGTTTCCAAGTGCTGCGAACGGGTAGAAATGAGAAATAAAGGGGAGAGAGAGAGAGAAAAAAAAAGGAGAAAACTGGTAGGGGAGACAGACAGGGAAAAAGAGAGGGTGGGGCAAAGGCGCGCGAGAGAACGAAAATTTGATATTCATGAAGCATTTTAAAGTCGTGCCATCCGAGAAATGGGTATAGAATATAGACTGCTAAGCAGGGGTAGACTCGTAGATATTTGCGGAAACCTATTTAGATGCGAATTCGTGATTCGCGGCCGTCGTTCGCATTTTCGCTGCGAACGCTCGGACGTCGAACTTTTCTTTGACGAAAGGAAAAAACGAACGACGCAGGAGATGCTAGTAAGAATCGCCTATGCGCTTAATTATCTTTTTAATTCATAAACGCCGCCGTTTTTTAGTTTCGCGAGATGGTAAAAAAATTGTAATTATTAGACTGTCCGCAAAGTATCTTTAGTTTTTTTTTTAAAGAAAATAATACACGCACAATGTGTTTTCTTTTATATTAGTTTATCGAATTATGGACGAACATAATAATAGAAATAGAACGAAATGGATCATACGTGATTCAATAAAATAATATAAAACAGAAATTGTCGCTCATCTATGATCAGCTTATGAAACAACTTAATACTTATTCTAAGAATTAAAAATTCTAATTCTAATTCTAAATTACGAGTGACAGAGAAGAAATCGATATTGAATCTTAGAGCCTCGCGAAGGAAGATATTAATAAGAACGACGACGTATTAGGATAAAAGAAATTGTTGTTTCTAATCGTTTTATTAATCGAATAGTACATTTTTGCAAATTGGTACCTAAACGATAGGTATATTTGCCTAAGTTGGATGAATGAGAAAAAACGAAGAATCGTGAGAAGTTAATCCGAATAACAGGTAACTATATATCTACATAGATAATTAGAATTTTATCGTTAATAAAGGGAAAATTGACATTTGATCTTGTGTCGAATGGTAGGTATCTGTATCGTACCGAAACTGTGAAACTCGCTTCGATGTATTACGATACATTACTATAATAAGCAAGACTATTATCGTAATGATAATAATTACCAATTTATAACGTAATATCTGCGTAAGATAACTTTGGAATACATTTGGTTTATTTAAAAACACTCGCGAGAATATACAACATTGCGAAACGCGTGCAATGTAACGACAAAATGTTTCGAAAATCAGTGCGATAAGAAATGTAGTTCATGGAAGCGTAGGTATATGTATATGTCGATATTGTGGATACAGTGCACCGAAGTGCGTGTTCCGTGACGTTATTTTACTTTTAAGTACCAAAGTTCAGAAACTTTTCGAAATAAAAGTCGAATATTTATATTTTAAATGAACGAATATCGTACGATGGATGTGATATCACCAACCAATTGTCGTTCGAACGAATAAAATCTAAAATAGGTAGATAGGTACATACGCGGCACAAAGTCCAGTAAAATACGATAATCGATATAAAATCATCTCTTCGATCTCTGCAATGTCAAAATTTTCAATACCAAAAATTTGAATGGACAGGAATCACAGCGAGAGAATCTCACAGGTATCTATGAATGATATCTAATCGTTTTTCTATGAATTAATCAGAAGTCGAATATTTATATTTTAAATGAACGAATATCGTACGATGGATGTGATATCACCAACCAATTGTCGTTCGAACGAATAAAATCTAAAATAGGTAGATAGGTACATACGCGGCACAAAGTCCAGTAAAATACGATAATCGATATAAAATCATCTCTTCGATCTCTGCAATGTCAAAATTTTCAATACCAAAAATACCAAAGACAGGAATCACAGCGAGAGAATCTCACAGGTATCTATGAATGGTATCTAATCGTTTTCCTATGAATTAATCAGAAAACGTATTTCGCACTGGGTCATTTGAGATAATCGAAAGGTACGTACACGTATTCGATTATCTCAAATGACCCGGTCAACATTCGACGCTTCGATCGTTGAAAAAACGAAGAACGAACATCGTTATCCGATGATAATTATCCTCGCGGAGGTTCGAGTCGGTTGAATAAGGTCACGCATTTAATCTCGCGCCGTTTCCCTGTCGGAAAACCGACACGGATCGAACTGAAACTCGAACGGCGAGATTTTTCCATTCACATCCACATGCACGATCCCTGGCGGAAACCAGTGACTTCCGCGTTCCCTAATTCCAGTCGCGCGACCGTCAGCATATCGCTAAGTAGGTACACCTATATGTATGTAACTGGGAAGAATAATGACACAACTGTGAAAAAGTAATTTTCCAACGGATCGTAAGATCGATTTTAGCTCGTATTCGAAATTAAATAAGGAGAAGAATATTCGACTATATCGGAAACGAAGCGATCGTCGGATCTTACATTTTAGTTACATTTTAATCTTGTTTATCTGCTTGTTACGAGACATTGCCGAACGTTATCATAATTACGTTAACGAAATTATAATTAACGAATGATTTTACTTATCACGGGTAATGTTACACCTATCCGACTAGTTGTGAGACGATATCACATTTTTGCAAACGAAACAAGCCACGTTCCCTGCGAGTATTTCTCCTCCATATACCTGTCTATCCATTGTATTGTACATTTTCTTCCGAAAGCAACGATAATTGTAAATATTTCCTTACTTCTATCTAACCGACCCAAGCTCGATGGCTATAAGAATTATTACCTAATCTAACCCGACCCTTGAGGTTTTCGAAAAGCGTATACCTAGAATGTGTCGTAAAAAAGTAAATAATGACGAGTATATCTACTTAATATATTTTACTTTTCAATTTTACCACTGCTATTTACTACAATTATTAAATCTCAATTTAAACAGTATATTGTAATTACTTTTTTTAATTACTTTTGTTTAAGCAGAACCTACACAGGTATCTTTCTTTAGAAGCTGAGAACCTGCGAATAATTTCCATCGATAGAATAAAACAATCCGTCTATTTACCAACCTTGTGCTTGACTCGATCGCGATATAGTTGCGATTCTTCGGCCAACGATATTTCATCGGCGTGCACGATACGTACACACTTGCGTGTTTCAGTTACGCGGTTCTCCCGCGGAAAATCGTACTCCGATTTGGAGGATCGTGGCCGCGCGATAACGGGTCACCTCTTATATACCGAGCGGCGCTAAATTGAAATCCCGAGAAAAGAGAGCGGTACGCGGCAAAGATCGCTAGGAGACGGCGTATGCGTGTGTGTGTATGCGCGCGCGCGCGCCTAAGTACAGGCGAAGGGGTGGGGTTAAGCGGAGCAACGCGTCCGCTGAAAAATTATAATAATCACTTTAGAAATTAATGGTACGTCCGCGGAGGCACGGGAGAGATCCGTGCCGGGAGTGACAAGGTGGTTGGCCGACAGTGGGGGGTAAGAGAGCGGCGTGCAAATGGCGACTCCAGCTCCGCCAGCCAATCGTTGCACGCGCACCCCAGAATCGAGTGAACGCTGGTCACGCCTAGTCATGACGTCACCATGTCCTGCGCGTAGAGTCACTTCTCTACCACACTCGTCGGAAGAGTATCACTCGCCA
Organism: Bombus impatiens; assembly: GCF_000188095.3. Classification (NCBI taxonomy): domain Eukaryota; kingdom Metazoa; phylum Arthropoda; class Insecta; order Hymenoptera; family Apidae; genus Bombus; species Bombus impatiens. The sequence continues at coordinate 1,394,265 of NT_176861.1, read as the reverse complement.
CACTCGTATCCAGCGTAGCTTATCACGCGCCTTCTTTTTCTCTTTTCTACTGGATGCCGGCTTGCGACCTACGCGCACGCGACAAAAATCACGATACAACGGTGAGCGATAAGTCAGCCGTTGAGTTCTTCGTACGGATCCGTGAGCCTTCTACGGATACGTTGCAAACTTGACGAAGATCGAAAAATCGAAGTATCGAAGATCGAATGGTTGGAGAGATCGACGAGTCGGTTCTCAGAGCAGGACCGTTTTTTGGCGGGAACAGTTTGGGAAAAGTGTGCCGTGGGTGATAGTGTTGACAGTGCATCGACGTTACGCGAGAGACGCGAAGCACCGTAAACGTCAGCTCTCCGTTCGAGTGAATTCTTCGCAAAACGAAACAATGATCGTGCAACAATGGTGCGATAAAATGGTTACATGGTTCGGAAACAGTGATTAACCTTTCATCCGCTGAACATCGTATATTCCTATTGACTGGAGATACTTATCTTCCCGCCGGTATTATAAATCTACTGTTCGTCGAGTGTTCTATCACGTAGATATATAGAAATATAGCGCTGCTATACGTACATTTTCCATCGGTCCATCTATTTTGAATCGCACGAAACGTCGCTACCGTTCGACAAGACTGTCAAGAGTTGTTGAATTTGCTCGCTGGTGATTGCCATCCGATCGAAAGAACGAGATAAATAAAAATAATAATAAAGTGGAGTTAGGGTGAAAAATCAAGGATTTTGTTGGACGTGGTGGGGGGTGTTGTAATTTGCGAGAAGATCGGGAATAGCGTCCTTCGAATCGTTAGGTGGAGTCGTTTGGAAAAGTGGTCACGACGCAACAAACGGTGACGAGTTGTCCAGGGGGTGGCGAAGGCGGCGGCGGTGCAGGTGGCGGTGGCGGTGGCAGCGAGAAGACGGTCCCGTATGCGGCTACGACGGGTCCGGTAGAGGAGGTGGAGGCGCAGGAGGTGGAGGTAGAGGTCGACGAGGTTAAGATGGAAGCCGAGGAGCATCTCGCGAGAGAATACGTACAGGAGTTTGTTCTCGATCATCTCGATCCCGCCGACGTCAAACGAGAGGTTAGTCGTTGATTCCTCCCGTTGGAGGTTAACATTCTCTTATATTCGTATTAGCTGTGTTTTATCGTACATCCGTACTTATATACCTATATGTTACGGCGAAAGCGTCAAATTTAGTAAATAGTACGTACGTATACACGACTGTGTGGGTTCGTCGGTGTATACGAATTTACACGAGGTTCCGAAGTACGAAAGTATAGGTAGGTAGATGCAAAGAAATTCGTATCTAGTATTTTTAGTAAGTTTGTTTGTTTAGATATACTATGCGAATAATGTAGTAGTGTGTTTCTGCTACTAGTGACAAAGCTTAAATTTTGTTGTTTCAAGATAGATATTTACATATTTGTGAAAAGTGACGTGTGTGTTTACCTACGCGTAGGGTATCTATTTACCAAACTAATGCGTATATTCGCTTTAACGTATAGGTATGTATAATGTACACTTAATACGTAGTATCGAATATTTACTATATAGAAAATATTATATGTATGCTATGTAAGTATTAGATTTACTGTATGAATATACTTACCTACCTAAATAACATTTGTACATTTACACGGTAGCTAAATATACCTGCCTATGGAATGCACATAATATATAAAATAGCCAAAGTAAAGCGGAACAAGTCCCTATTTCGGTTTCGTTCCTTTAATTGGTCTTCGTAAGAATACGAAATTCCCCAAACATCCACAGTCGATATTAAATTAGGATTTACATACATATATACATACATATATATAAAGAGAGAGAGAGAAAGAGAGAGAGAGAGAGTTAGATATTTTGATTTATTTTTCAATATCGTGAACGTTTTTATTTTCATTTGCATCTAATAAGAATTAAATTTAGTAATTAATCGAGCTTGACTCGATAAATGACAGCGTTGTATAGGGATTTTTATAGTTTACGATGTCGCTTGAGTCTTTGAATTGAAATATTCGAGAATATAATTCCAATATGTAATATAACATAAATGTGATCACTATCTTGATGTTTTGCATTGGAAATATCTTACTTTAAATGGAAAGAGTATAAGTAGGTACTTAGGTACTCGTACATTTTAATAGAGTTTCGCCCAAACATGAAAGGCGTTCTTACAACGATATTAAAAATAACTCCATGTTACAAAACGAGGTAAAATTCAACAAGTAGGTATTATTATCTATAGTTCATCGACTACATGGTAAAATGAGATTGACCAGTACCCAAACGACGGAAAACTATGATAACTTCTTAATCACGATGCATCGTGTATTAAGTATAAGTTACTTTTCGAAACATTGACTTTTTATTCTAAATTAAGTGTACTTGTTACGCGGTTTCTTTCACGACAGAATTAATTTATCGAATTATACCAACGATCGGAAAATAATTTTCGTTACGGGTGTCTGTCGATTCATCGAATCTGCACGTCGATGGGCGTTCATTGAAAAAGATTATTCGCAAGTTATATTTTTTTGTTTTTTTCTCCTCTTTTTTTTTAGCGAACACAGAGACGAATTAATTCATACGCGTTGTGATTTAACACACGCTGAAAGTTTCCACTGACGTTGAAATCGTGTGTGTAAATGGAGTCACGTGCGTTGTTCTACGTTATATAAGCTTGAAATTATTACGTTATATATTTATATGAAAAGCGGAAAACGGAACATGTTTCCATATAAACATCGGACGACAAATACTAAACTCTTCGACCGATTTCCCGAGGTTTTCAGATTTCAATGAAAAATAGATACCTACCGTTATCACGAAAATTACACAAGTATCGATCGAACGATATATTTTTCTACGCGAAATAGACGTTAGTTCAAACTTTTCTTTTTTAATTTTCCTGCCCCAAGAATTTCTTGTTTACAAAAATTGTGATAATGTATTATTATAGGTAGGTACACGCGTTAAGAGATAATTATCTATCTACCTACTTGGAAAAGATATTTCAGGTTTGTATTTTAATTCTAATAAATCGATAAAAGAAATTTGATGGTACGTTTGATGGAAATTTCGGTTTACGTTTAAGAATCACATAATTTCTAGATACGTTACTCGTTGTTATTTAAATACTTAGGTCAACGAATTAGTGCTTAAATCAATCGAGTCTCTATAAGCAATGCTCATAGTATTACTTACATAATAATAATCCATATACTTTCGAAACACGTCGATCCATTATCAAATAGACAACTTGCCACCATTTCCAATCTAATTAATTGCATCGTGTAACATCTCCATTTCTATTTTCTTCCATACTTGATGTCTGGAATACAGAGTAAAAAAATAGCTGGAATAGCATAAATTATGAGGAGAATTAGATATTAAATTTATAAACTAAGCCTATAAACCGATTAAACTTTATTTGTGGAAACTAATTTGTCTTCGTCGAAGTAGCATAATGTCAATCAATATTATCAAATGTATTTCAAATGTATACGTGTTGATACTCGTTGATATTTTTACTTGTCTTTGCCGATAAAAAAATTATATCAGGACAAGTAACGTTTATACGAGATAATTAAGTAATATCTTTTATTACACAATGATGTTTACTTTCCTGTACCAACTAACTTTCTCCTGGAACGATTTGTTTGTATCGACAAGAATAACCAAGACATTAACGAATGATAGATAAACGAAATATGCAATGTACCTATCTCGTAGATGTAATATAACGTGTGACAGGGTAAGCTAGGAATCAGAAGGATATTTGAGTTGAGCTAAGTAATTCGTTTTGTAATTTGCCAAATTCGGTTATCAACATAACAGGAATACCGGAATCTAAGTTTGAAAATAGATTATATAATTCTTTATTAGTGGCGTAACGAATAGCAAAGTATACGTTGTGTACTTACATAGCCAGCTCGCTAGTCATAATTTTCTTTGAGGATAAAACTCCTACTCATAGGAATGAGAAGATCGTTCAGCTAACGTTAATAGTTAACAATAATAGTCACTAATGAATTTTGATTCTCAGTTGTAATTATCGTAATTCGGTAGTGAAAATGGTTCAAGAGAAACGAGGAAGAGTTAACAACGAAATCCATCTCTCTCAGAGATCTACCATGTTTCGAACGCTCAAAATCGCGTTTCGTTACGGAAAAGTAACCAAACTGCCTCGTTCGAAAGCCCCGGAAATATCTAAATTCTACCTACACTCACCTGTATGCTTGGTGTGACGCTGCAGGTGTTGCGGGTCTTGAAAATGATGGTGCATGGGTGCGGAGGGCCAAGCCTCGTGATGAGGTTCCGGTGTTTGTTCTTGAGGGCAGTGAGGCCTGAGGTCGAGCGGTTCCTGCCTCAGGGACTGCGTCAACCAACCCATGACTCCGGGCTGTCTGCAAAAGCCCTCACCAGCCTGCATATCGTCTTGTACGATGGAGCTAGGTTGTTGCAAATGAAGAAACAGACTTCTATCGCGGGAATCGCGATCGCCCCGATGCAATTGCAACGGTGGGGGCGACGCTGAGACCGGAGGAGTATCCGGCGGTGTTCCAGGATGCGAAAGGGTCGTCAGATGAGAAGCTGCACCCGGTGGTGCCTTCACCAGGACGCCGTGCTGCACCTGAATGTGCGGCTGTCCGTAAAGCGGATGGGGTTGCTCAAGCTCGTGCGCCGGCGGCGTCAGAGGCGCTAGAGCCAGACCTTGCGCTTGTAGAGCCTGGCCAGGTAATTGCACCACACTACCGTTCACCATCATTGGTGAGCTGATTCTTACCTGAATGATCAAATAGCCATTCGTTAATTTCTTTCTTTCAAATAATCAAATGATCAAGTAATTTCTAGAAATAAAGCACGTGTTACATATACAGGTTGGTTGGTAACTAGTGGTACAAGCGGAAAGGTGGTGATTCTACGCGAAAAAAGAAGTCGAAAATATAGAATACAAATTTTTCGTTCGTGGCTTTGTTTTCGAGAAAATCGACTTTGAATTTTCGTTCGGTACGCCTGCACTTTATCGCGTCTCGTTATAACGGATCTCACTGTAGATCGTTGTCTCGATGGAAAAATAAAAAAAAAAAAGATTTTTATTCTATATTTTCGACTTCTTTTTTCGCGTAGAATCACCACCTTTCCGCTTGTACCACTAGTTACCAACCAACCTGTATATGTAACACGTGCTTTATTTCTAGAAATTACTTGATCATTTGATTATTTGAAAGAAAGAAATTAACGAATGGCTATTTGATCATTCAGGTAAGAATCAGCTCACCAATGATGGTGAACGGTAGTGTGGTGCAATTACCTGGCCAGGCTCTACAAGCGCAAGGTCTGGCTCTAGCGCCTCTGACGCCGCCGGCGCACGAGCTTGAGCAACCCCATCCGCTTTACGGACAGCCGCACATTCAGGTGCAGCACGGCGTCCTGGTGAAGGCACCACCGGGTGCAGCTTCTCATCTGACGACCCTTTCGCATCCTGGAACACCGCCGGATACTCCTCCGGTCTCAGCGTCGCCCCCACCGTTGCAATTGCATCGGGGCGATCGCGATTCCCGCGATAGAAGTCTGTTTCTTCATTTGCAACAACCTAGCTCCATCGTACAAGACGATATGCAGGCTGGTGAGGGCTTTTGCAGACAGCCCGGAGTCATGGGTTGGTTGACGCAGTCCCTGAGGCAGGAACCGCTCGACCTCAGGCCTCACTGCCCTCAAGAACAAACACCGGAACCTCATCACGAGGCTTGGCCCTCCGCACCCATGCACCATCATTTTCAAGACCCGCAACACCTGCAGCGTCACACCAAGCATACAGGTGAGTGTAGGTAGAATTTAGATATTTCCGGGGCTTTCGAACGAGGCAGTTTGGTTACTTTTCCGTAACGAAACGCGATTTTGAGCGTTCGAAACATGGTAGATCTCTGAGAGAGATGGATTTCGTTGTTAACTCTTCCTCGTTTCTCTTGAACCATTTTTTTTTTATTATATTGTATTTCTCTACTGTTAGAACGTTTATTAAAGTCGAGGGAAGTAAGGAGGAATCGTCGTTGATGCGCGTGAACTCTCGTTTCAGTTTCACGCTGAAGATTTTCTCGAAACATCAAAAGTCTTGCCCTTGGTTGAAACAAAAACGGCATTGATATATTTTAAATTTACAAAATTAATAATTTTTTAATGTACCGAGTCGTTGTATGTTTGTCGGTTTGTATGCAGTGTTATAGGATATATATGTCGGAGATGAAAGGATACCGGAGCCTTCCCTCTGGAACTTTGGGAAAATCCGTAAAATTGTAATTAAAGCTTACAGTTGTAATTAAACAATTTGCCGTCATTCTTCCCAATGGTACTTGTTTGCGATTTGTGATAATAAACTTGGGCTCAAGGCGACCATCAGCCGCCGAACGTAGCCGCGGTCAACGGGACGGGCGCTTCATCTAACAAAGGTATGGAACGATAGTATGACCCCCGTTAAAAGAAATACCCATAGAGGTACCTGACAGTAAAACATTCCAACGGTTCCTTCGGACAATGAATACCAGATGTTGAGGCCACTTACACGGCACAAGTGCAGTTAGCCTGAGGACCCGCTATAAAACCTGAGGTTTTTGGTAATTAAGATTGTTCAAACGGACAGGCAGCTTTGTCCCAAATTGACCAATTGACAGCAACGTCAATTTCCCTTACTTTCGGAACGAGGGCTATACTCGACGAATCCGATGATCTCGTGTCCTTAGACACACCCCATCATAGTTTTCCTCGGTGGCATCATCGGGATGAAAATTCATTATTTCTTGCGATCTCATCGATGAAGAGAGTAACGCCTTACGATCTGTGAGTATTGTGTGAGCAAGTATATCTATCCTCCCGTTGACCGTGGATTCGTTATCGAACCTAAAACCAACGTCACTAGTATCGCCAGTGCCCAACCACCGCGGTTGATCGTCGAATCGGTAGTATCCATACTCGTATTACCAGCTAACCGTGCCTTCGTTATAACACAGCGATGGCCAATTCCAATGAAGATCTAGCAAATGCCCACAACCCTATTCCTGACGATTCTCCGACATACATATAGTTAGCAGGATATAATATCTTTATGAATAACCATGGGAAAAAATAAATCAAATTTTGGACAGCATTTTTTTACTATTAGAAGTAAGATGGATCGCTGAAACGAAAGTTATATCGTTTTATTAAGTGTGATTATAGTCGTTGTAGCATACAATAGTCGTGGGTTAGAATCGCAACTACATGTTACGTTAAAGTATATTTTATGACAATACAAATGCCTGAAACAACGGAGTGATATTACTTCATCTGAGCACTTGAAGAATTAGTATTTTTAGAGAAATTAAAAAGCTGATCGTCGCGTCGAAAATTTTCTTAAAATTCCTAAATCTATCTTATTGCAACGACTGTAAAAGATAGTACCGATGCATTATGTTTATCTCTGTTAGAGTTTCATCTCTACGCGAATTATCCTACTCGCTGGCTGCGCAAAATTTCTGCTCATATCATAATCCTAACATATCCTCTTGAAAGTGATTTTTGTATTTTTATTTTTTGAGACAAAGCACGTGCTAAATACACTTTAGCTTGAAATTTTTGGCTACTGTGAGCCATTGGCGCGATGAATTAGCATTAGATTGAAATCGTTGGTACATCAACGTACCTACTTTTCATTTGTCGTAACATTGAAACGATCGAGTGGCTTTTAAAGGATTAGAAGATCACAAATTGAGCGAGAATTCTCAGTTGCATGTAGTTGATATAAGGATAGGTAATTAACTGCTTTGAATTATGTTTATTGAATTACAAAATAGCGAAAGATTTATTAGAGAAGGGTGTAAGGATATTCTAAATGTCGCATCTAGATTTAGAATGATAGATCTGCTCAATCCAATCGATCCCTGCAATTCGCGTGTAATTTTAGACTAAGCTTAAAGTCATCGTTCTTGATAAGAATAACAATGATATAATTCCGAGTTTGTTTAAGTTTCTTACTAACGCGTTAAAAGATACAACAACAAATTCTGGCAAAAGTGAAAACGTGTACACGAGATCAACTGCAAAGTATAATAACAACAACGTAAGATCGTGCCACGTCTAACAACATGTTTTAAACATTGGCCACGCAATTACAAATTGTAATCATGATCGTGCGTCTGTTTGATTCCTTGCCGTCTTATATCAAATAAAACAAATATTGGGTTGACAACTAAGTGATTGCGGATTTTGTCATTAGGTGGTAATGACAAAATGACCGATTTGTGGTGGAATTGTAAAGGATTGATAAAACGCTAACGAGAACTTGCTGTTGTAACCCGTCAAATATATTCGAAATAAATGAAACAAATATAGACAATGTCCAAAGTCGCTCGTACAAACGTATTCGCAAAGACAGTGTATGATCGTTCGCAGATAACTCGTAGATATTGATCGATAACTCGTACGACTCGTGAAACATTAGGTGGTAATGACAAAATCCGCAATTACTTAGTTATCAAGCCAATATAATGTATGTACACGTATCTTTTTGTGTTATAGTTTGATTGAATAGAGATAAATACGTCAAGATGGATTCGTTATTGGGTAAAATATATAAAAAGAAATACAGACGAATTATGTAATATTTAACGATAACTTATAAAGTACGAACCTTTTGTTGAAATAAAATGTCAAACGCGACTTGTTCTTTGCGACATACAGCCAAGAATTTCAAATCTTTCGCAACTTTAACACTAGAACTACAGATAGTTAAGACGAAGCTATTTCTACCAAAACCAGTGAAAATGACTGGCCTTTGAAAAATACGTAATAAGAGAATATTTTTATATTTCTTGATTTATTACTTTCTTACAGAAGCAATTCCATGTTATGGTATTTTTGGTATTATTAATCCATCTGGGACTATGATCCTTAAACGAGGGTTGACATATTTATAAAATTGTAGAAAATTGTAGAAAATCGTAGAATAGAATTTTGATTGCTGTGATATTTCTAGCGTTAGCATCTAGCGATCTAGCGATCGATCCGGAATTTTCCTGATATCTGATATCATCATATCGAATGGTACGCGGTAAAAATTTTAAAAACGTGTGAGAAGTTGTAGAAAACGAGGAAACTGGCTAATTGAGGTTCGATAAACAGATCGCAGGACCCTTTTACACTTTGACGAGTAATTTTGACTGCTATTGGTATAAGTAGCCTTGATACAAAATTATTTTCAGTTTGAATACATAAAAAACAAAATAAAATTCATTATATTATTCTTTTAGTTCTCGTTGCGAAAGTTATTACATCATTGTGGAAAAAATATAACACGAAGTAGAAATTTTAAAATAAAATCGTAAAACCAGTCAATTTGACTGATGTGGTAGTTCTAGTGTTAACCATCATTATCGTGATTACTTTTACTATGCAGAACAGAGGTGTGAATGTATACTTAAATGTATACTTAATGTATACTTAAAACATTTTAAGTATACGGCAGACAGAGACGATGTTCATTTTACGATTACCTATCTTGAAAGTTTTTCGATTCGACGACGCTGCGATGCAATTTAAAAAATGTCCACAATGTAACGAAATTCGAATTTTCATCGTGAAAGCGAAACGAAAAAGCAATTCCGTAAAGTCGCCGGAAAATTAAGAAATTTCGCTTCTATGTTATTACCTACCGGTAGGTTTATATTGCCAGCTGTGGAGAAAGGTTTTCCGTGCTTTCAGTTTTACGTTCGACTTACATTCGATTTTTGTGAACGAAACATATTTCATTTCTGAAAATCGAAGTATCTCCGATTACTAAAATATCTTCCGTTGATACGAATGGCTTCGTTTCCATTTCTCAACCCTTTTAATTCGGGAATTCTCGCTATTTTTGCATCTCCAACTTCATACGATTGATTCGCGATTAGAATCAAGATCTTTTTGGGAAGATTTCTAACACTTTTTACGTACCACACGTACCTTGGCATTGTCGTTGAGAGTAGGACACGTTGTTTCTATAGATTTAGCGTTGTTTCTGTTTTCACTGAAACGCAAACATATTGCAACGTTAAACGGCATTTATTAAAAAATACACTATTTAAATAATTAAATGTCAGTACAATAGACACGTGAAAGGACGATGAAACATTTGGATTGAAAGCGACGAAGCTAAAGTTTTGAAACAGTGGAAGTGTTAAAATATGGAAACGATTGAACACGGAGAGTAGCGTGACAGGTTGTTGCAATTGGATATTTTTGTAGCTTTCTACTTTCCCACTAATTTCGCTGGTGCGATCGTTAGTGAACAGTCGGCAAGCAATAATTGATACGAAACGTCGAACAGATATAAATTTAAGATTATACCGATAATCGTTCCATCGATGTTCTAGCGTGTCACGTTAAATCAGAATATATCTTTAGATGTTCCTTCATTGTGCCACTTACACGACTATAATCGAAAAGGATCCACTTTCGAGTATTTCGTCAAATACGTTGGTCGTTCTTAATCGTCTGGCGCAGAGATCTCTCGGTGCAACGTTGCTCAACGAAAGTCTGCAACCATTGGCTTGGCAACTAAGTGATTGCGGATTTTGTCATTAGGTGGTAATGACAAAATGACCGATTTGTGGTGGAATTGTAAAGGATTGATAAAACGCTAACGAGAACTTGCTGTTGTAACCCGTCAAATATATTCGAAATAAATGAAACAAATATAGACAATGTCCAAAGTCGCTCGTACAAACGTATTCGCAAAGACAGTGTATGATCGTTCGCAGATAACTCGTAGATATTGATCGATAACTCGTACGACTCGTGAAACATTAGGTGGTAATGACAAAATCCGCAATTACTTAGTTATCAAGCCAATATAATGTATGTACACGTATCTTTTTGTGTTATAGTTTGATTGAATAGAGATAAATACGTCAAGATGGATTCGTTATTGGGTAAAATATATAAAAAGAAATACAGACGAATTCATTAGGTGGTATTGACAAAATCCGCAATCACTTAGTTGCAAAGCCGATAGACCTCACAACGAGTGTGTCTTCTCACGAGATGTTTCCACGCTTTCGCGAATTCAAGCGTAACGTTTCGGTTCACCACGCGCCTAATTTACGAGTAGCCACCAACGAGTCAGCCACGTTACACGCAAAGTATGTTACACGTTTAAAGGCAAATTTTCCGCACGCGAGACGACATTCGCTTTCGAATACTGGAAAATCGGCGTGCCAAACGTCTCGCGATGAGAAGGGGTTAATAAGGAGGCACAAAATGGTTTATCCTTTAGAAAGAAGAAGACTGGAAGTCGGCAAATATTGTTGTCGCAGGTGGATACATCACGATGTCAGGCCACATAGAATACTATGGGAGTACGGGAACAGGCGGCGGGATGCTTCCCGCGGGCGGAAGTGGAATGTCGGGAATGGAAGACAGCATGCAGGGCATACAGATGCAACCGGGAAGACCGATGAGCGTTTGTTCAGTGAGTTCTTGCGCCGCTGGTGGCTCGACTCCACCGCACAGAGGCAATGTCCTTTACCAGAATTGCGGGAGTAACAATCCCCAGGAAGAACTCATGAACGACGAGCTGCTCATGTCGCTTTCCGTACGCGAATTGAACAAACGCCTTCATGGTTGCCCGCGGGAAGAGGTGAGTCAGGTCTCTTACATTTTTAACGACACTTTCGCATAGGTAATGCCTCGCTTTCGTTTCATTCACAATTTTCAGTTCGCCACTCGTTTGCTCCGCGTGTTTCTACCTTTTGCGATTCTTTTTCCTATGGTAGAACTTTGATTATTACGGCAATACGAATCGAAGGAACGACCGATCAATGGGAAACTTCAGCATGATTATTTCGTCAGACAATTCAGAAAATAAGAATAAGAAGCGAAAGAAATTGTCGTGTTTTTATTCAAAGATATTCTTTAACACGTTTTTTTCGCGTTAACTGTCTTTCCCTCGACATTTGCTATTGATAATCGTCAAGAAAACGTTTTCCAGCTATCCAAAGATCGTTTAGTCTTGAAAAAGCGCGTCAAACTGTCTGGCAAAATTGATATTAATATCTGTAAGACAGTTCGAAATAAATGATTCTCTCTCGTACGAGGACAAAGTTATTCGAGTATCCGAAGAGAACGCGAAATGATCAATTCGAATAATCAGGTTCTACCGTATACAAATTTCTTTATCGCGGAGTTGGTACGATTTCTTGCAAACTGTTTGCGCTTATTGGCCGTAACGATGATGGATTATTTAACGATAGCGATTAAGATGAATGGATTCGAAGAGAATTTTTTGGCGAAATCGCGAAATACATAGAATTTTCCTACTTAGATAACTACGTGTGAAGTAAGCGTGAATTGGTATATTGGTATCTATGTATTATCCATGACTGTAGTAGAACGAACTGTTTGTTGGTTAGACGCGCGAGTTGTCGTTGTTCGCGATGTTAGTGTCCTTTCGTTTTTTAACTTCTTTTTATACACGATTTTTAAAATTAGTATTCAGCTAGAGAAGTTTTCTCAAATCATTTCCACGGTAATTTCGATTCACCTTGTACGAGATGATCTACATATTATTAGCGACATTTGAATTCTAAAACAGTTTTTGCGTAGTTATACGATACATTAAATATATTCTCTTTTAGTTATACGTAGCATACGAAGAATTGAAAAATTTTTTCCGTCCCTTCGATATAGAAACGTAGGATTCGTTTGAAAAAATTAACATTTATACGCAAGTAACACATTGATGCTTTAATTAGAATCTACCTTGACACGCAACTACGATACATCATTTTAATTAACGTATTTCGCGAATCTGTCGTCCGAGGAAATGACGAGCTAGCTCGTCGTTCGTATATTTTAGGGATAGTAAATTATACGACGAAGCAACATTAAATAATTATATTTCTATCGAAAGCATATTGTCACGTTTACCTTCGCGACGAACGAAACAAAGTAATTCGGCTTGGTTAATTTTAAATTTCCAAATAAGAAAACTACGCACTCGGATTACGGACGAACTCTAACGTGGACAACTATGTTTCTTGCAAAAATTTGTTACCTTCTATCGAAAATATCACGAAATCGCTGTGGATCTCCGTTCTTTGGATATTTTTACGTTGACGGTAAACAAGATACGTAAAAGTAAAGCTTCAAGCTTCTTTTTACGCTGTTTGCATGACCAGCGTATTAATTGCCCCCACGTACGGGTTAACTAAACGAAATAATACAGAACCATACCAATTCACCTCTTACGACACTCTTATCCTCACGACTTTCCATCGAATTTGTTGGTAAAACGGATCTCCCTGTTCTGCAAAGGTGGTGCGTCTGAAGCAAAAGCGGCGAACCTTGAAGAATCGTGGTTACGCTCAGAATTGCCGTAGCAAACGATTGCAACAACGACACGACCTCGAGACGACAAATCGCAATCTGCAGAATGAACTTCAGCGAATGAAGATCGAGATGGCTCGGCTCCAGCAAGAACGTGATCTTTTCAAACAAAGATGGGATATCCTTAGAACGCGACAGAGCCATACTCATAATCACAGCCACAATCATCATCAGCAACAGGCGTCGCAGCAGCAGCAGCAGCAGCAGCAACAACAACAACAACAGCAAGCGCAATCGCAACAGCCGCAGCCGCAGCAGCATCAATCCCAAAATCAACAACAGCAACAACAACAACCGCCTCCGCAACAGCAACATCAACCAGCGCCTGCGAGTCCAGAAGTTTATCTGTGACATCGACAGCGCCGAGGAGGCGCTTGCTGGACCTGAACAGACATCCGTCGTGCGCTCGTTGTACGAGATTCTCGATCGGTGAGTAGCGACTATTATTTTTCTTTCTACTTCGAGCAAAGTAAGAGAGCTGTGCAGTTTGTCTGAGTTTTCGCGGGACGGATATTCGAAGGATTAGGATACGAAGCGAATTCTTCGTAATGCCTCTTCCGTTTTTAAGGTTCTGCGAGGACGAGCGACTTTTTCACGCTGCCTTTTCTCTGCCAGCTCTGCGTCGTGTGTCTATCTTCGTTGTTTTTAACCGAGAAAACGAAGGAAAACACGCAGCGAGGACGCAGCGTGAAAAAATCGCTCGTTCGCGCCGCATCTAAAGGGGATTTTCGTTTTAACGTAGCGTATTATGTTAGGATATTACTTGCGGATATTTATGCAAATCTATATCTTTGTAGAGACGATTAATCCTTAAAGGCAATCGTCGAAGGAAATCGCGTTAATTCTCTCGCGGATTTTTTATCTTCCAGTCGTAGTGCGCATTTTTCGTTAGTTTAAAGATCAACGAAATCAAACAGATCAAACGTTTTACTCTGATCCAATGTCGGGAAAAGAATAGAAAAATTATCGTTTGCAATAGTTACGATAATATAATCTTACAAGAAACCGATATTAAAACAAAATTTCAGAGGGTTTAAAAAACGAAACGTAGGCAGATTTTTGTTTCACGTAATAAATATCATCGCGATTATTGTACTCTGGTTATATCATAGATTTTTGTATAAATATCGTGTTTATTCTGGTTAGTCTTATACCTTCGATGAAATATCCAATAATTGCATAAAAATCCGCAATTTAGTTTATTATTATTTGTACATTTGAACAACGTACGTATTTAAAGTAACCCTTTTCAGTATTGTTGATGTTCCGATAACAATCGTTTTCTTAGAATTATGGTGTTCCAAGGTCTTTTTATTCGAGTTCCTGAAGGATACTTGGACTATAATATTTTTGTCACTTTAATAATAACGATATTTATATTATTACCGTGAATGTTTCAAGATTTCAATTCAGTTTTGTTATTTAAGTTTTCGGAATAACTAATTGAGAATTGTAAATGTAATTCCATAGCGTTTACTCGATCGAATGAACTTTTCCTAGTTTTCTATATGATGTTAGGTATACGCACATGTATACAGTTTACGCATTAGATACAGAGTTCTTTCTAATTTGATATCTTATACTTTGTTTTCTATTTGTTACTCGTTACAGTTGGTTTGACGTCTTCTTCATTTTTAACAGTAATATTGTTTCTTTAGATTCTTGGACGTTCCATCTACCTATTTGTATATTTCGTAACAAAACGAAGACATTGGTTCTCGTATTTTTGTCAAGAACAATGCAAAACGATCGTTCGAATAGGATTAAAGCTGTCCTTTAGATTTTCCATCGGATCAACTTGTAATCCCTGCGTAAATCCTCATATTATAACGAAAATCCTTTCGGCTTTACGTCTCTCCAGAAATATATTCAGAATCTCGATCTTCGTAAACTACTCTGCAATGTTTATTTATTTTCTTTATTCCAATTATTTTCCGCCGCGTAGTATTCACGGAAGAAACATTCTATTTTCCAAGAACGTAAGTTAAAAGCCAGAAGTCTTATGGAATTCGTGATTTCAAAGAGTTTCTTTCTTTTTTCTACTTCCAATATCTTTCGTTCAATTCGTTTCAAAAAGTGACATTATTTCTGCCTGAAAGAAGGCGATCGAATATCGAAGACAACCGAAGAATAGTTGATAGTTATTTGCAAAATGATCGATCTTACCGATCTTCAATGACCTTGAAATACGCTATCGACGCCTTTTCCCGTACAACTTCTCCCCGCACGTGTTAACGTTGCTCGATTTTAATTTCCGCGAAAAACCAGTTCAATATACCTTGCGATTATTTTGATCAATTTGCTTCCATTTGGCATAGAAGGACATGCTAACTTATTTTCTACGATTATTCTCGACTCACGTAAGAAAGAAAACTCAGTGGATTGAATTTGGGTTAGATGATTATCGTTTGACGGTGTCGACGATATAACAAATTCATATGTTGAGTAATAAGAGCGATACAAGTCATAGTAAGTCTCGTATTATATTATTGTTATTCAAAACTGGCAACACTATATTTGGAAAAACGGGACTGTTCGATGATTAAAATCATCGTACGTCGTGGAAACAGAAACTTTGGCGAATATCTCGGAGAGTAAAGCCGAGCGACGGTAACACGTACAGGGAAAAGTTGTTGCGAATGTCGAACCTGACAATATATTTCAAGATTATTGGAATCGGCGAGTTGGTCCGCTCCGTGACCAAACGATTGCTTTAGAACGAAATAATTGTTTTTAGCTCGGGAAGCGAAATCATAACGATGATCTTTTCCCAAAACTTTGTTCACAGTGACATACCTGTGCGCGTGGGACTGAAAGACAAAGAACCAGACGAACAACCGGGTATATCCTTCGAGAAACAACGTTTGTTTCCTTCCTCTTTTCAATCGAGTCTTAAGTCTTAGGCACGTTTTTAAGCTCGTCTACGTGTATATAGCGTTCAGTTCTCCTTCCTTTTCTTTGTATGTATAGCTTTGTTAAACGACGTGAAAAAAAGAAAAGAAGAGCCTTGACTGTTAAAACCAACTTTGTAAATCGTGTATGGAATTAGCAGCGCAGCTAAGCTGTCGTTAGACTAAAGGTAATTAGATCTATTCTCATAGGTATAGAAATATATCGCTCGCGGTAGGCTGGACGTCTTTGCCAAATATTCTACCGAAAAGAAGAAGAAGAAGGAGAAAAGAAAGAAACAGGATAAAGAAAAGAGAAGGAAATATAAGCGAACTTCGTGGAAGCGCGAAAAAGGAGAGAGGCAAGGATGAAGCTTAAAGTCAGAGGTCTAGCGTTCACGAGGTTCATCCTTTTCTTTGTTATTTAACTTTTAGCCAAACCATAATACCATTGACACGTTTGTCACGAATGATCGGTTTGGATAACCTTCGTTACCGCTTATTATCATCTATTATACGTATTTCGTGTTTGTAATATTAATTCTCCATTGGTATCTTTGGATCATAGTTTTTCGCATTTTTCATATTTTGTTATCGTTGTTCGCATTGGGTTACTTAATTTTAAGTTGCTTAGCTCCACGAAGTGAATATGTTTTATTTTACAAATTCAATCGCCCTATCGTAAAGGAATTTGTTACGTTGGAGGAGAGCATGACAGAATCGTTGCCGATTTCTAGTCTCAATTTATTTCATTTTACAGATTTTCAGGCATAGTTTCTCTTACGAAATAAAATTAAACGTCCGGGAAGCTATTAACGTTCGTCCATCAACCTGTGAAACAGAGAATACAGAATAAGATTAAAGATCGGGAAATTAAGTAACCTGACTAAAAGCGTTCCGGTTATCTATGGTTCAACGGTATCATTTAAGAATTGATACATCATATAGAGCGTGATACATTCAACATCATTCGTTGCGTTAACCGTTCAAGCTCCGAGATAACTCGATTTTTAGACGTCGCATAGTTTCTTACGAATATCATAGAAAGAAGCATAGAGCAACGTTGTTTACGAGTGGAGCCCCTTGCAAGCTCCGATCCTCTTCGTACGTCCTTATAAGAAAAAGGCAGTTGACATTTTTAACACGACCTCCCTGTTTTTCTACCTCGGTTTTAAACAGAAGGCGACACGCCACAGCGATGGGAATCCGTTTTATACGAGATGCGAGAAGGCTCGACCAGCACCAGCTTTTACAGTTTGGTGTTGACGAATCGCTATCCGTTTCCATCGTTCCTCGTCGCTCTCTTCGTTTATAATAATTTTTATATTTAAATAGTTACTTGCGTGGAGTATAATAGCGTAATCGAATTTTCGAGATCGAGTTGTGCGTTGCCACGATACCCAGGATCGTGGAATTTATCAGCAGGATCACGGTCCTGGAAATTTGTACCGGATACTTTCGTGCCAATATCCACGAACCTATTTAGAAAATGGGCAAATTCTTTTGGCCGATCTTTGGCCGAGATTGCTTAACCCTCTGACAATCGAAGACTGGGTCAATCTTGTCTCGTGTAGATATTTCACGTTCGTTACCTTCTAATCGTACGATACATTTAGAAATTATAGTTCTACCGAATTGCGATAGAACTTCGTTTATACAAGTAACCTTCAACTTCCGATATCCGAACTTGAAAGCTTAGCTATTATGCGAACTGTGGTCCAGCCACAGTCTTCCATTACGTTCAAACGTGTATTCTTGTAACGGAGTTTATACGGAGAATAAATTGTACGCTGGAAACGTGGGACAGTGGGACGCGATACAGAAACGACTGGTCAGCTGCCTGTTTCTACGTATCAGGATCCTTCCGTGCAGTTCAGCCAGGTAACGTTACAGGTGAAATTCTACAAGCCACGAGTTACAGATTTTTCTCGATTAACGGCAACGGGTTTGATGATAAATGAAATTGTACGTGTAAATGTTAGGAATCGCAAACCGGCAGAACGTTCCGTTCGACGTAACATCGCGATAAGAAAGAAGTTTATAAACCTAGGATTAATAGGTTGTCAGCTGGTTAATATCATTTGTTAGCAAATTATCGTGCACGAAAGCCTTTTTTCTCTTCGTTATCTAAACTGATAAGAAAGACCGAAGACGATAGCTAGAGAATTCGTTGTCAGTCCTCTAAACTATCTTGGGTTCCCAACCTGCTCGGATAAACGAAGTTCTAGCGATCACCGATACGAACGATTTTATTTTCCAAGCAAATTTCGTTATTACTGTGCTATGGACTTTTACGAACTTACGTGAAACGTAAAGTTGTAAATATATATATATAAAAGGTTGAAAGTAACGCAATTCTTAGTACGTAGGCGAGAAGAACATCTATTCAATCTCTGTTTCTCTTTGATCGATTTTTGTTTCAACGGTATAAATTAAAATATGCTAATAGCAACGATGATCCAGTCTTTGTTAGACAAGGGTTGATCGACGAGTAAACGGTAATGGAGAAATCATCGTGCATCCTTATGAACGATTATCTTTTATCTTCATTTATCCTTATCGCGAAAGGAGAAGCTTACACGTTCTCTTTCATCTGGTTTCGACGTTCCGCGGTGCGAAATCCCGATTCAAATCGTGTCGCAGAGGTCGCTTCGTCTAATTAATAGAATTCGCTTCGATTATATTAGCGTCTACGAGCATGTTCGATCGTGTAGCGCGAATGGGACGAACGTGCGTTTTCAACGGGGTTCGACGGAGAAGGAGAACCCAAGGATCTCAAGAAAATGCGTAAGAACGCGTGCCGATACATTTTCGTACCGACACCTACGGGAACAGTGATATCAATTTTAGTAATTATGGCACAAAATGATCTGTATACGGTAGATCTATAAATTATTAGTCGACTCTTAGGTTTGATTTTAGGGGGATCGTTAGACGAGAAGAAGAGGGGCTACGATGTAATCGTTTGCGTTGCACAGCGGCGTAAATTTTGTTGCCACGAATTCCTGGCCGATTACGAACTAACAATTCCTAGTAATCACGCATGATAGCGAATAATTGTCATACGATATATCTGAGAATTGAAATTTTCGAAGAAGCAGCAGCTTTCCTTTCGTTTTCTTTTAACGTGATCATGCGGTTGTGAAGATGCGAAAGTATCAGATTTGATACAAAAATTACGCCACTGTCATATCGAATGACATATGAATATACTATATATATATTATTGTTTTGTCGTGGTTGGATTACGTTGGGTCGTTTCTGTCGACCGAGAATGTTTCCGATTCGACTTAAAAATGTTTTAATTCCCGTTACATCGTCTCATGTGTACATAAAATAATTATTATACTTCTTATTATAAATAAACGTCGATATCGACAGTTTCAGATACGTTTGGCTGTCTTTTTCCTCTGACTTTTTAATTATCATTCTATCCTTTTCCCCAGACACGTTATCCTCTTCGTTTGAATAAAGAAAAAAAAAAAAAACGAGACAACGGGTTTTCATAGTTCGTATAGCCAATCGAGAGGAAATTTTTCCACAGTTTTCTTTAACTCTCAACCGGTACGTACACGTTGTCGTATCGCAATTTCGATTATTTCATTTTATTAGTTTACGCCATCGAAACAGTTTGATGGTCTTTGTCGCGTAAAATACGAAATACAAGTCGTGATTGATTATTCTGAATTTAAGTAATTTTTCTTTGTCAATTGAAACTGTCGCGATCGTTTACGATTCGATCGATTAAACTACCACTCGCCACTAATTATTTATCTTGGCGTTATCTTAAAAAATGTATTGTTACGCAATTTTGAATTTTCAATTTCAACCTGAGAACTACGAATGTAAATGTTTCTCGCGTTAATTTCGCAGAAATACGCATTACGCAAATCATTCCCTGAAACTTCCGAATTTTTATAACTCGCAAAGCTTCCGAACGTTTCCAATTGCCTCACACGAAAGTAGTCCATCTTGCGAATTATTTCGAAATTACGAATTTCGTTATACGGGATAGGACGTACGTGCATATTAATTCGTAACGATCGAATGATTTCAGTGGCGTTAATGATACCAAAAAATGTGGTCAACGACGCGCTGGAAAAGATGTTATACCTGCCTTTAAAAAAATAACAGTGAGCTAGAAATCTCGTTGAAATGTCCACGTACAGAGGTATAAATTAACGAGAATCAATCGTACGTTGTTCGAAAAACCTTCAACTTTATTCTATCAAAGTTCCAGTTCATCCTGCGTTACCAATAACTAAAAAATATTCAATTATCGCGCTTTGTGTCTTTCACCGTCGTATAGAACGCAGAGTAATTCTGCCGAGGATAATATTTTACGTCGTTTTAGTCGAACATAGCTCCTCGTACTTATATCGATCGACGCAACAGCAAAGAAATAAACGAATAAAATCGCTTAATTAAACTGGACGAGGAAGCAAGCAGAAGGAAAAAGAGGAAAGGCCGACGAAGAAAGACTATGGAACGAAAAGTTCTGGTTAGCGGAGGTCCGCATTTCGCGTGGTTCTAGGTGTAACATGCAATGTGCAGGCTCAGCGTTTCATTTGAGAGGCAGGCACGAGCATTGGGTATGGAATCCCCTTCGTTCTTTTATGCACCAACAAACCTTCTCCCATCTATCTCTTTCTTTGCCATTCTCATTAACCTTACTAACTTCTTCGAGCAACAAATATTTGCAACACGTGCAACTGCCAGTTTCGAATTACGATGAAATCGATGCGACGACAAAGCTGAGAAATATTTTGCTCGAAATAAAACTTTTTCTTTCTCGCTTCTTTTCTTTGTTGGGGTAACTGCCTTCCTCTTAAATAAAATCATCGCACGACGCGTATAATCGCTGATGTTTCTATCGAGAAATTTGTCGATGATCGTCGTCGACGAATCGTTGAACAGTTTCAAGCGATAGATAAAGTAACTTGGATAGATTTATCGTGGAACGGTTTTGAAAATTTTACGCTGAAAAATTATGTTCGTAATGTGCATGATCTTCGTATAATAAATTTGGAATAGAATTAAATGGAGATTTTTTTACTGTAATGTATATACGCAGGTAGAATTCAGAACTTTCAAACTGTTTTAGATTTTCTGTATCGTTTCGTTCGAGCTATAGGGTATCTACATTGCGATAGATAAGTCAGTATAGAAAAATCTGATAAAATATTTATTTCAGTCTATATATGTAGACTACCATATGCAGATGATTATGCAATTGTGGCAAGTATAGATATGGAAAAATGTACAAGCATCGACAGAAAAATGTAAAAAATATCAAAGGTAAATACAGTTATCTGCTTATATGTTACAATGTTTAGGATATAAGTCATACTTTTATTTAAGTTTCACTTTCTTATCAATGTTTTTAAACATACGAATTTGCGTAAACATCCACATCGGTCATTTCTTACACATTCGCCAGACAAATCCTCTAAATAAAACTATATTCTATTTTTCCCCCAATAGAATGGTAAATTTGTCGTAACGCGTGAAACATTCGCACGATTTTCAAACATCTGTATCCGATCCAGTTGATCGCGAATTACGATCGTGGAGATTTTTCAAATATACCAGCGAAATAGATCTACGACGAATATCGATATCGAGTGTATTTCCTAGTTAAATAGTCGAGTTATCGTGAAGTTTTATTTTCCAACTACGAAGAAGCAAAGTTTCGTTCAACAGTCGTTGTAATTGGCAATTTTAATTATTAGCAATTAATTAGTAAAATCAAATATTTCGTTGCAACGTTTAATATTTGTCGTATCTGTTCTTCTCCTGTATTAGCGTATCGTCGAGATATTCGTCGACAATTTTATATAAAACGATCGAAATCGGAATGATCGATAATTTAAAACGGAAAATTCGTCGAAAGCGAGGTTTTCTTGCCGGGTTCTGGTCTCGAAAAACGCGAAACATTGGCACGCGTTTTCATGAACGGACGCGGCCCCGTCGTTCTCGCTTCCCTCACTTTATTTGCAACGCCGTTTCTGCTGACACCGCCGCTCCACGATGAATCCATCGAGATGGAACGTCGGTAAACAAAACGTTCACCTCTTT
Source organism: Bombus impatiens (assembly GCF_000188095.3). Lineage (NCBI taxonomy): Eukaryota > Metazoa > Arthropoda > Insecta > Hymenoptera > Apidae > Bombus > Bombus impatiens. Next base: position 1,371,906 of record NT_176861.1, on the reverse strand, counting down.
CGGTGAAACCCGCAGCTCCGTGTGGAGCGGAACGATTCATAAGACCGTGCACCGTGTACTGTGTACACACACACACACACACGCACACACACACATATTCGAGAAATCACGAGTACGAATGATTCGGCTCTATAAATGTACATGTATAACCTCGGCGTTGAATTGTAATGAGTTGAATTGTAACGAGTTGAATTAGTAATGTATAATTACGTGGTAGATCGTGAGTAGTATGATGGTGAAATTTTGTAAGTACCTCTGCCTTTTTTCTGCGTTATTGGGTAAGATTTTTTTTTGAAAACAGAGCTGTTTGTTTTACGTAGAATTCTTCGACCCAAATTCGAAGCTGTTTGTTACGATAATGTGTAGAATATTACAGCATAATCAACTAAATATCAATTAAACGAGTTAGATTAGATTAGATCGGTAGATTGCTTTAGGAATGAATTAATTAAGGAAGAGATATTTATACTCGGTAATCGTCGGTAGCGTGTACTTACGATATATTTACAAATATTAAGCGGGGAGAGATTAAAAAAAAATTGATATACACGTACATACACGGTGTGTCTAAAAAATCGCAACAACGTTCTATCGTCGAGAAATTTCTTTCGAATGTAGCTATATTTTTACGATGTCGTATTCGTGGTAGTTTTCAACGCCAAGTATTTTGTTAAATACGTCTGCAACGTCGTGCTTGTCACCTGATCGTGATTTGTACGATTTTTCCATATCGATCAATATACGATTTTTGAGCAGATGAATTTTTATGGACAAAATACCTACATATTTTTATTGTTGTTATATAGCTGGGTTATTCTCCGTAGTAGAAAATATTAAATTAGAGGCAAAAGCTATCAAACTACTTTCCAGCTCCTACAAAACGTACCTTGTCAACTGAAACATACTCTGCTTCCTTACCTGGACTCTAAGCTACTCAACAGAGGAAATCTTGTCAAAATCTGTTCAGTAGTATCTACGACAAATATTTTAAAAATTAGTTTCTTGCACTCTATAGCTCGTGACTCGCTCCTGGACGACCGTTCTGTTTTCTTCTCTTTCTCATTCAATGTACAGACACGATCTCTCTACTGTTTTATTATACGTATAGATATAAATCGTAATAGTGTAATATAACCGGTATCGACGTACGAGATTACTAATACGAATGCCATACGTTCAGAGATGTGAAAAATCAGTCGTGTTTCCAGTGGCTGTCAACCAGGAAGGTGGATAAAGTTCTAACGAGGATTTAACTAACTTGTCCGCAGGGGTCGCTTGACAATGGGCTTGTCTTCGACCCTCGGCGACACCGACCACCCTCTGAACAGACGTCGCTCGTCACACTGACAGATTGACTGATCGCTACTTTCAGCAACCTTCGTCGTCCTGATATCCCGTCCTAGTTGTTAGCGTTGAAACACTCGTAATAACGCTATAACGCGTTTAACTCACGATCGAGGATAGTAAAACTGACGCGATCACGTTTACACGCGTTCAACATCTATAATATCGTATCGTAACGATCTCGTAGAAAATAGAATAGTAATTTCGATCCGAAGAAGTGTTCGGAATTTTGAGTGAGAATTTTCGTACGGAGAATCAGCAACGTAGAAGGACAGTTCATCAACAGACTTCGTACCGTACGGGTGAAATACTTCATTCTCAACAAGATCCTATCACCGCCGTGTTCATAACGTCACACTTTACTTTTATACAAGTGCAAATACAGTGCTAGATTACTCTAACACTGGATCTATTAAACCTCCTTCACCTTGAACGTTAAGTCATTCGAGGTACGCGATATCGACCGATCGGTTTGACCTATCCGGTTGCTCTTTAGTCGATAATTCGCAACAAGAAGATTCTTTTAATTTTTGTAAGTTTCGTTCAATCGTAGTTCAGTTCGAACATAGTTTAGATAGCGATACATCTAACGTAGCGTAACCTGTTTAGATTGTACGCAGAACTCGCACCGACGCAACACGCGTTGAAGTTCCAAAACTGCGACAACGAGAACGAGCGACCGCGTAATTTCTGCGCCGCCTCTTCCAAACGTCAAATACAATCTCCATTCGCGAACAAAACATCGTTAACGTGCCATAAAGCCAGGAAATTTATTCAATGCGGTGTCCAGCGATGCCCGCATCGCCATTCCTATACGACGAACGCGATTCCTGTCGTGGCATTGTTAAAGTAAAGAAAGCTCGCGAAGGAACGACTTGGTCGAACGTGTCAGCATCCACGTATACACGTGCATCTAGCATCGTTTTCGAGCAGAGATAAGGAGCCGGAGCGGCTGCGAGGCTCGTTTCACGGCTCGAGTTTCACGAGTTTTATAACTCTTTCGAACGCGTTATAAAGGTTTCGAGCACCCAGCCAGTTGGCAAGCGATAGCTTAAAAAAGTAGTGAACGTCGAACGAGGCGCATAGGTGGGTCCTACGATTGGTTGGGTATCGGATGAAGCGGATGGACAGGCGACGCGAGGGTGAATCGTTGGTACGAAGGACGAGCCGTGGAGAGGGACGAAAAAGGAGGCTATGAAACGAGTTAGAGGTGAGACGAGCTTTATTGTCGAGTCACGCCGGCATCGTGGCCTATCTCTATCTCCCGTCGTCACCCTTTGCGCCGGCCTTCCTCTGTGACACCCCTTACCGCGTGACGTAGACGCGCCACACTCTTCGATGTACGTACGGTTCTTCGTGTACGTAACGTAATGGACGTTTTCCGTACGTGCACCATCTCGTTCACCTACCTTTCGCATCTAGTATGTCAGTAAATCGTAGATAAACAGTGGCAAGCGTGCAGCCAGCTGCCGAAGAGTGACAGGGCCGGGAATGGAGAAGCTTTCAGAAACCACTGCTATGGTCTTGGTTGCATGTTTCGTCGATCTTTCTTCGTTCGCGCGTACTTTTTTATTTTCGTCGTATGACCGTGTCACGAGATTCGAACAACGCGTGGCGAAAGATAGCGAGGAATATCTTCAGTTTACGAATACGACAAGTGGAGCGAGTCCTGGAGCGAACTGTTCTCTTGCTTACGGCCATCGTTCGCATTCCTTCGTGCGATTGATAACGCGGTTACTAATTATCGCACACGGTACGCGTACTCGTATAACAGTGGCGAGACTTTTGCGCTTTTGTTTCTATGTCGCGACGTGGCTCGATGTCGTTCGATTGGTCGTAGAGGTACAGCAATGTGCCAAACTATGGAACAAGGAGTACAAGTAAAATATTCTTAGTTACGTTCCGTGCTATTGTCTCTTGGATGGTCGATACGAAGATAGGATTTTTAGAGACATTCGGATGAGAAGAGAAATTGCATGCAGATGCTTCTTTCCAAGAGAAAATGCATAAATTGTTAGGAAACGAATCAAGTACGTATATCGGTGAGCGAAGCTTTGCCTATGTTTAAGACGATATCCAAGTAAACTTCACTGATCGTGTTTAGTATATAAAAGTAACGGTATATGATAACGGTGCCTGTGTAAAAATAAAAACGTACAAGATAAAGTACTACAAGCGTAAACGCACGAAAGCATAATAGTACGAACCACTGAGATCTACCAAACGGAATCCGCGATACTTGCATCGCCAATTCCTCGAACGTTCTTTTCCCTCCGATATCCTTGCGTGCGAGAAAGGTTCTCGAGAGAAATATACTCGTCGTTTGCTTCGTTTTCATGAAAACAAACCAATTTTAGTTCTGGCATCTGCACGCTCGAATACGATATAACCAAAGCAAAGATATTATTAGATCCAAAGGTAAAAACGAGTTGACTCGAGTCCCGGTTGGCAGATTAAAATACGTTCGTAACATCAGACATCCTCACATCCATCTCGTATGGAGCGACGCGGCGCACGGACGTTCAAGATGTCCGAAAGACGAAGACCAAGCCCGATGTTAAAATCTCGGCCGTCAAGCAGGATCAGCAGGGGCAAGGTGAACGAAATGAAAAGGATAAATCAATCGGTTCTTCTCATTTCGTCTAGCAGCTTTAAGCTGGTGACGTCACGTTTACTCTCACCGCGTACAGAAGGTGGAGAAAGGGAAGATTTGGCGACGCCAGCATCTTTCGCTTCTGATGACGGTGTAGGTTCGCGGTGGTTGATGACGCGGCACATAGGTTATATCCGTACCTACGTATAGCCGTGTGTATATACGTACACACGAAGGAATAAGCGTTTATAGATGTCGGTGCATGGACACACGACGACCGTCACCACGCGACGGTCACACACGATCCATATTCACCGAATAAACGAATGAACGAAACCCACACTAGAACGCGGAACTAAGGAGATCACGAAAACGGCCACCTTGACCCACTCTCATAGACGCCGAACGGCTGATCGACGATCCGATGCTTATATCGAATTTTTCATCGCTGCCAACCGCTACGCGATTTTAAACAGTCGGTCCACCTGGTTAACAGCTAAATACTTGGAAACGTGTAAATATCGCTGACGATAGTCGGCAAATAGCCGATCGACACTCGCTGCTGGATGCTTTCGTACGATCTCAGACGATCGCTTTTGCACGATCTTTGGTCATCGACGTTCTTCGGTTCTTTCCATTCCGAGATCTTGGCTCGTCGACCGGCCTCGTGTATCGTATCTAGCGGAGAGAAGCGTAGCGATGAAACGAATTAGAAGAACTTCGGTAAGTAACGATCGAAGATCACAGGGGGAAATACGATAAATCACATCCTTTGGGTTTTATAAGGAAACGATTGAGAATTTAATACTCCGAGATAGCGTTTTTCTTTTCGTTAATTCTGGCACTAAATACGTACTTTTGGCATCCCTTTGAACGTTCAAGAGAGAACGTCGAATAAGATCAGATATAGCGTTGTTTTTTTACCATTTAAGTTTAGAGATACAGATGCGAACAATTTCTTTGTAATTTCGACTCGTGGATAACTTTCTCGTTAATGAAAAATTGCGAAAGGAAACCTTATAAAGTGCAAAATAAAATTATTTTAATTGTCTCGTTTGCGATAGAAAACGCGTAAAACCTAGCTAACCGGATACTTTTGTGCCGCGTATCGTTCTCTGGGAATGTTCGAAGGGCGAATCAGAGTATAGTAACTTTTTACTGTATTTCCTATCGTATCTCGATGAAATCGCAACGTTTTGTTAATGGAGGTAGTGTAATGACCCTGAAGAATGTCACCCTGACCCAGTCGGACAGTTGGGTCGTCAAACAGAATCGATACTCGCTAATCAGATCAAACCACCCTTCTTCTACCTCCTGGATGACCACATACACAACCGTGAGTCTTACTTGCGAATACTTTAAACTCCTTCTGTCTTTGGACACGTTGATTCTTTTTTTAAAAAAACGAACCTTCGTTAAGCGTATCGTATCACTGCTATTACTTTCAAAATATTTTTAATATCCGAAATACGAGTATGTACAGGCACCGTAAATTGTGAAAAACGATTGATACATTTATGTACGTACGTACTTCATTGGCATAAAATGTACCCTCAGTTTTTTATAGAATTTAAGGGATTTTCAACTTTTAATTTGTCGAATCTATTATTTATTAAATTTGATGAAAATTTATTTATCACGCGTAAACTACACTGCCAGTTCGCGCTACACAGATGTTTCATAAAATTTGAAAAATCTCCAATTCTATATTCATCGTTTAGAAATTGATTAAATTATTTTTCTCTTTATTCTCAGTTCTACGAACTCTAATCTTAACTCTAAATTTTCATTATAAGCTTATTTAAAAAAGTTACAAAAACTGACCTTCTACCTTTTTTCTTTCTAGCCACAATTTCTCCAAAATTTGTTCTTGCACGTCGTCTAGTAGACTAATTCTTCCAACTTCTAAAAAAAATTCCAATTATTCGTTTCAATTTAACGAAAGCTGTTCTCTTTCAAAGAGTGCACGAATATTAATGGCAGCCACTGTATATTAATTCTTTTACCAACCAATGACCGATCCAAAATGAACCGGAAGTAAATCGCAAGACAATCAACGTAATAGACTATTTGTCAATGCGAACCTCCACCGTACGTATCGTACGCTTCCAAAAGAATAGAACAAACGACAGATATCGTTCGCTTCTGTCCTTGTCCGATCGATATTCTTTATTCCTCGTGCTTGGTCGTTGCGTGAAACATACGCTGGACCTTACGGCCGTCTTCCGCCCGTAAAGGGGACGAGGGGATGACTAGTTCCTTCCTAGGCGTACACCAACGGTGATTTAGTGAGATCCGATCTGCAAGTGGAGACCAGAGACCGATCAGTTGGACCATAAATATTAGGCGTTTTTTTCCACGCATACAGAGACGCGTGTGCCACGTTTGTTCCTCTTTTTTCTGCCGCAGGAGTAAAAGTAACCATCTGACCACGGCAGTCGAAAGCTTAGCGATCACCGGCTCTACCGTCAGGTCTTTTTTACCTCAGATCTCTTTCAATTCCACGGGACACTGAGAATTTATCCTTTGCACTGCTGATAACCCTTTCGGTGTTTCCTGTCGTCCTTGGTCGACAGTGGTAAAAAATATGACTTGGAAGGTTTCGATGTTATCGGATCGACTCTCGGACGTGCGATCTGTTTGATAGAATTACTCGATACCACGATATCAAACGCGATACGCGGAAACATTATACGCAATTTATATTCATATCTTTGCATATTATCTATGTGGGAATTTTTCATAAATGAATATCCACAGTCTGGATGTAGTTATAGAACTGCAAATAAATAGAACATAATAAGAAATATAATCGCAACTCCGCTTCTTAACGCTTTTTCATAGAACACCGATATCTTTGGAATCATTTTATCGATACATTTCGCGTGCTCCATTTTGCGTTTGTCTATTATATAATCTTTTGTCTTTTTTACATATTACTCCGTACTTCTATACGAAGAATCATATAAAGTTTAGCATACCAAAGGACACTATTATCATTTGATATCTCTCTTTCGCAGAATTTACCATTTTTACAAGCCAACGTTCGTTCGAAGGTAGATATTCGCACCCAAATCGCAAAACTACGTTGTACGATTCGATATTTCGACTTTGGCGTTTCAGGAAAAATCCCGACAGCTTCGTTGAGAAGTACGTATGTAGGTTGGAGACAAAAAGCGACTAAACGAGACAGAGTCTAGAAGAGGGCTGTTTAATTTCTCGAAGCTCCAAGCAACCCCCTTTAGCTACTTATCAATTATAGTTATTATAGGACGTTTGGCAAATGAGGAGCAAGGGTGGTGGTAATAGGTGGCCCGTTTCCGAGGCGCTAGCTTAACTACACTTTTATAGCGCTTCTCGACTTTAAACGGATAATTTTTATCCGCTAAGCCTCCGCCGTGGATTTCAACCCCCGACCAACTGCCGTCACGGGGAACGGAGGGGATAACTATACCGCCCTCGATGTCCCGAGCGACCCCTCGTAAAATTAAGTCAAACAGCTACGGGGTGCCGGCACTCGTTTTTCCCCGTTCCTGTTAAGAGGAACACACCGAGGCGGTGCTGGTTGCCGCAACCAGAAAGAAGGGTGAGGCTTCAATTGCTCGGGGTGACGTTGATGACGCCCCGCCAAAAGTCACCCGGTGGAATTCTCAAGAAATTATATATTTTTTGCGATCATAATTTCTAGAAAAAGTTAGGAGAAAGGAGAAATTTTTTGGGGCAACTTTTAATAGAGCTTTGGTGGAATTTTTTTAGTGGAAAACTCATTTCATTGTATCGTCTAGCATTTTACCAAATATCCTACTGGACAAATTGTAAAATGTAAATAAATAAATAATAAAAAATTGTATCGTCTATTGGCGTTCGTTGTTATTAAATAATAACAGTTATTATTCGCGAAATTGCTCATAGCGGAGTAAATCGTAGAATCTCGTTTTTCAGTTTATGTTATTCTATTTTATCGAGTAATTATATCGTTTAACCGATATTATCTTCTTCGTAAGGGGTAAGAAATTATAGATACGTTTGATAGATAGAAAGGCTGAAGAACGTAGAGAACTCCTTTTCTTTAAGAACCTTTTTTTTCAAAGAATCGAGTTTATTGAATTTCTACAACCGTAGGATAAATTTTGAGTGTAAGTTAGGTAAAGAAACTCTGAATTTTCTCTGTTTGAGAGATCCTTTCCTACGACGATTTTACGGATGATCTTTTTTAAGGAAATTTCATTGCATTGGCTTAAAAGAATATTCACTTTCTCAAGATTATTATACAATCTCGATGCTATTTACGAAAACATTCCCGCTCTAACGTGTAATAAGAATACCATTTTCTCTTAGGGAAAGCATAAATACGATATAAAAACGTATTATTTTATTTATTTATCTATTTATTTATTCTTAGTCCATACCTTTCGGCTTTGGACGACTTTTAATTTACATCTCTTATATAATTTCATTACATCATATATATATATCTTACACTAGCTCTTCTATAACTATATACAACTGCTTATACTTAACTACTGCACCTTGCTTGATCTATCTCTATGTACTCACTTATAACCAACACTTATAACTAGATGCTGTTTCCGTCTTTGGCTTTTATAAAAACGTATTATACATTCCACACGTATCATCTCTGGCGCATCATCAAAAAATAAAAAATTGCTACGAGTAATCTTCTTCGAATAAAGAAATTTCATACACGTACAACTGTTGTTCCTTTGTAACATATCTATACGCATAATCAAAATTGCCTAGCTTCCTTGATTTTATACGTACGATGGATAGATAAGGTACAAAAGAGACGAAGAAAATCTCTTGTTTAAAATACGCCTAATAAATAACTGGCGGAGAATAATAATTGTAAAAAAGAGTTGGCGAGCATCGATTTTCAACCCTTGAGGCTCGATGAACTTGGAGTCAGAGGAACATCGCTACGATGCAATGCGAACGTTCTTCCCCGTCCGGTCAAATGGAATTACTTTTATCGTCGTGGCAGACGACGAATTCGATTCACGGTCGTTCATGCGAGTCACAGAGCTCAGGGAGGATCGGCGCGCGGCCGTTGCGCGCCGCGTTTCGCTAAAGGCAGATTTGATCGTGTTTTCCGGCATTACGCCGTGCAAAACTCCTTCCTTCCTTCTTTGCCTCCGCGCGCATCAATCACCAGTCATCAGCGTGATTGACGAGTGATATCGTTAACGGTTTTAAGACCCCCCTGGAAGATCGTGCGATCCACCAGATGATCTCGTTAAACGTCACCCTTGCGCGTGCTTCCATCTTCTATTTTTATTCTCCGATCTTACGCCATCTGATCTTGCCGTATTTAGCAATATGATATAACATATTTAGTAATATAAAACGTAACTGTGCTTGGAACAGGCAGTTTGGTAGACGTTAGAAGATACAGAGTGTTTGGCTTTAAGCTTTTGCTTTTCGTTTGAATTACTTTTTCCATCGTCGAAGATTAAAGGAACGAAGTGTTTCGATTTCAACGAGTGTATCCGATAGACTATGTCGTATAGACGAGAAATGTTCATCACGCGAGCGTATCTCTGTGGTAATTATCGTACAAGGCGATACATCTGTGCGACGAAGATATACAAATTGGTACTCTTTTGCATATCATTTATCTTTTAATTATTGATCGTAATATCTGTTTTCGATGATATTATTCGATGGCCATTTTTCTCTCGTCGTTCTATCCACCTTTTCCAACGAGTAATTAAATTCGTTAATCCAACTGTACGAAAGTCATCGATGTTAAAGTTAGAAAAATTCTTCCAACGTCGTTGTCATGGTTTCTTCCTTTAGAAACAATTTACACGTTAGAAAATTGTCTAAGCGTAAAAATGTAGGACGAGCGCAAGATAGCGATCGCCAGGTAAGAAATAGCAACGATCCTCGAACACGCAAGACACGATATTCGACACGATCGTACACAGACAATCCAAATATCGATGTCTGCTCGAAGAAAGAATCGTTTTTATCGAAACGATAAGATTTCGTCCAGAATGCAAACGACGTTGGACGTAACGCGTAAACACCACGCCACAGGTGCTAACCTAATTCCTCGATCCTTAAATTTACGATTACGCCACATCGATCACATCGAGTATATGATATCGGAACAAGCGTCCAAGTAATTCTACGTCGAATGGCTGAATTTCGGAGCGTGGAAGGAGCATATTCTCGCGAAGAGGCGCTCGAACACGTTGCTCGAGGAAACGGGAAGGGTGTTCGTGGGGGTGGTGACCAGGGGGTAGCGGTTCTCGCGCCGCGCCGTCGCTCTCCATGAGGTTCCCATGGTACGGGGAATACCTATCCAGTTGTAGGGTCGGCCTCGTATTCCTCGTTGCAATCGAGGCGCCTGCCATCGGTGGCCCCGCCTACTCACGATACAACCTTCAACCCTCACACACCCCCAATGGCCAGTTATTATTATCATTGTGCCAGAGCGGCGTGCCCGTTCTACCTTTGCCCTCCTCCACCTCTCCAGGATGTTCGACCTCCTCCACCGTCGAGTCACGTCGAAGTCACTGTATGCGTCCTTTTGTGGAATCACATCGGCCCCGTAGCAAAACCGTACGTTGTGTAAACACACGAGGGTGCTTCGAGGCCGGGGCAGGCTACGTTTTTCGGTTTATCTCGGCAGCACGTGTCGTAGACCACCGTACGAGGGGAACGGCAGGTACTACACGTGTGCTCATGCGCTGGCAAGTTTTATTTTATATATTGTATATATACAGGGTGGTTGGTAACTGGTGGTACAAGCGGAAAGGAGGTGATTCTACGCGAAAAAAGAAGTCGAAAATATAGAATAACAATTTTTCGTTCGAGGCTTTGTTTTCGAGAAAATCGACTTTGAATTTTCGCTCGGTACGCGTGCACTTTTTCACGTCTCGTTATAACGGATCTCACTGTAGATCGTTGTCTCGATGGAAACATTAAAAAAAAAATTTTTATTCTATATTTTCGACTTCCTTTTTCGCATAGAATCACCCCCTTTCCGCCTGTAGCACCAGTTACCAACCATCCTGTATATGTCGGAGATGAAAGAACATCGGGGCCTTTCTTTTGGAACTTTTCGGAAGATACCTGATACTTTAGTCTAGACTTTTTATTATAGCTGTACTTCAATAATAAAACTTAGAAGTAGTTGTTTATGATTTAATCCGATTATGTTTGAGCGAGTCTTATCACAGTAGACTTGGGCTCGAAGTAACATAACGAGTTGCTGAACGTAGCCACGGTCACGAGATGGACCTTTCTATCTAACAGAGGTATCGAGTAGTTGTGTAGCTCTCCTTAAAATTATAGTTGATCTGAGTGGTACAGAGAGATATAGAGGAGAGTATATAAATGCAGTTCCACTTGTAACGTGGACAAATAAGTTTAGTTACACTTGAATCGCGGACACGTAGGTTCAGTTCAACTTAGACTTTGCAAGCAAACGCATTTGCTATCCCGTCGATCATGAATTCGTTATTGAACCTAAGATCGTTGTCATTAACATCTCGAGTATCTAATCGTCACGGCTACTTGTCAAATTCTGTAATAACCATATTTGTATCAGTAAATATCATTATCGTATAACAACAATGGCTAATCCCAATGAAGATCCGTTATACGCCCCTAACCACAACGAGAACTCGACAAATATTATGGAAAAATGTTTCTGGACGTGCGTGCTTGAAAAGGTTCTGGGCCAAGAATTGTTATACAAATGAAGCCTAGGTAGGAAATTCAAAATTCAAATAGACGAATGAATGCGAAAATTTTTATGGGTTCTAACATTTCTATGGTTCTATTGGACTCGTGTCCAAGTCCTTAGACAAAAATCGGAAATTTCAGCAGAAACGTACACAACGATCGTGATACGTATCTCGTTTTCAAAATTTTTGCATGTGAAATTTTTGACGAAGTTAGTAAGACGAGTTGAGTAATTGGTAAAGAGTATGCAAAAATTGCGATAGATATGTATCGTTCTTTAAATTTAGGTACATACGTACGACTGAACAAGTCGTACAGTAAGGACAGAAGATCTTTGGAAAGATAAGAAAAGGCTACGTATGTATGTGATACCTATATTGATTGCAACAGAAAGGAAAATCGCGATGGATACATTTTTTTGTTTTTCGCCTTTTGTTTCTTCTTCGTTGAGTTATGAAAGTTGGAAATAATACGGAGAATGTAATTGGTTTGCGGGCACCCCTTGCATGTTCCCGACTAGCGAGCTTCACCCACCGTTCCGAATCGTCCGAGGGTTAAATGTCCCGGCAATGATTTACAGGAACGAGAAGAGAAAGATAGGAATCTATCCGTAGTGCATTCATCAACGTGATAGACACCAAGTGGTCGCCTCGTGTCCACGCTTGCATAACAGAAGAGCCACACGGGCAGAAACCTGAATTAGCATCCAATAACGCGATAATTAAACGAATTTCAAATTGGTCGAAAGATTCGACGATTAATTCGAATTAAATTGTAAATCAGTATCAAAGACCTGTTTAATTAATTTTCAATAATTCAGTTCGAATTAGATTTCATTATCTTGTTACTAATTTTATTAATCTACTTAGGATAATTAACAAATATCGAAGATCAGACGTTTCGGGAATAACGCTGTGTTGAATTACCTGGGAATTCAGGATAGTACACTGAAACGTTCGAATAATTTGAAACGAACATTATTAATTTCTAGATTATTAATTTCTAGTATTGAGTTGGCAACTAAGTGATTGCGGATGTTGTCATTAGGTGGTATCGACAAAATCCGCAACCACCTAGTTGCCAAGCCAATATTACCTAAATGTTAGAAATACAGGAATCTCGCTATCGAATTATCGACAAAATCGAATAATACAGTGAACAAATTTTCGCTATCAACACTGTACAAAATTCCAAAACTTATACAGGGTGGTTGGTAACTGGTGGTACAGCGGAAAGGGGGCGATTCTACGCGGAAAAAGAAGTCGAAAATATAGAATAAAAATTTTTTTTTTTAATTTTTCAATTTTTCCATCGAGACAACGATCTACAGTGGGATCCGTTATAACGTACCGCACGCGTACCGAGCGAAAATTCAAAGTCGATTTTCTCGAAAACAAAGCCTCGAACGAAAAACTGTTATTCTATATTTTCGACTTCTTTTTTCGCGTAGAATCACCTCCTTTCCGCTTGTACCACCAGTTACCAACCA